>NW_018405252.1:1211156-1242835 GCF_002113885.1 Mizuhopecten yessoensis
TGTACACATTATAGGACACAACTCATTCCTGTGTACACAATATAGGACACAAATGATTCCTGTGTACACATTATAGGACATCATTTAAATGTTCACAACTCATTCCTGTGTACACATTATAGGACACAACTCATTCTTGTGTACACATTATAGGACACAACTCATTCCTGTGTACACATTATAGGACACAACTCATTCCTATGTATACATTATAGGACACAATTCATTCCTATGTACACATTATAGGACACAACTCATTCCTGTGTACACAATACAACTCATTCCTATGTATACATTCTAGGACACAACTCATTCTTGTGTCCTATAATGTGTACATAAGAATGAGTTGTGTCCTAGAATGTATACATAGGAATGAGTTGTGACCTATAATGTATACATATGAATGAGTTGTGTCCTAGAATGTATACATAGGAATGAGTTGTGACCTATAATGTATACATAGGAATGAGTTGTGTCCCAGGAATGAGTTGTGTCCCAGGAATGAGTTGTGTCCTATAATGTGTACACAATTCATTCCTATGTACACATTATAGGACACAACTCATTCCTGTGTACACATTATAGGACATCATTTAAACGTTCACTTGGTTTTATATAAAACTGAACACAAATAAATTTTCATACATGTTTCACAAAAGATATTTGATTTATTTTTTTTACAAACAAAAGAAAGCATATTCCATTACAGATTTGCTTCATAAGTTCATGTCCCATCGCCATTTGGACGGTTGATGATGGTGGTGGTTTGATCAATCAGTTCTATAACTGTTGCTGACAATTTGAACACTCAAGATCTACACTGTGATGTTGATAGTCTGACCAATCAGAATGACTTACACTGTGATGTTGATAGTCTGACCAAATGCAATCAGAATGACTTACACTGTGATGTTGACAGTCTGACCAATCAGAATGACTTACACTGTGATGTTGACAGTCTGACCAATCAGAATGACTTACACTGTGATGTTGATAGTCTGACCAATCAGATCGATGAATTCCATGTCAGACTCCATATCCATCTCCTCCTGTATAACCGCCTGGACCTGACTTTTCAGCAGTAGGGCCGCCTTGGTACAGAAAGACAGTTATTCAGATAATCTTTACATAACATATAGCTATTCATGCCTAATCTCTGATTGCTGTAGTCCTAGACTCATGCTTTTCCTTTGGGCTCACACACATTTTCCTAACTCCCTGTATCTCCTCCTAACTCCCTGTATCTCTTCCTAACTCCCAGTATCTCTTCCTAACTCCCTGTATCTCATTTATTAAAACATGCGAATGATTACCACCAAAAGCTAACTTCATTTTGGTAAAGAATTCTGGCCATCCAATACAAACAGGTAAACACACTAAATTAGTTGACCTGAAGTAATTACCTGGCTGATGACTATGACCATGTGAACATACTGAATTTCGTTCCCGATACATTTACCTGGCTGGTCAGTACGACCAAGTAACACACTAAATTTACTGATCTGATACATTTACCTGGCTGGTCAATACGACCAGGTAACACACTAAATTTACTGATCTGAAGTATTTACTGGCTTATCAATACTACCAGGTGAACATACAGAATTTTGTTTCTGATATATTTACCTGGCTGGTCAGTACGACCAGGTGGACAAGTTTAGGCATGAGTGTGTCAGCTAGAGACAGCCAGCGTAGGTTGGCGTGGGTCATCGTGGTCAACAGGACAGGCAGCAGGTGGCCGAGGATGGTCGCCTTGGAGATGCGTTCCAGTCCCTGGAGTCGACACTCCAGGTCATCCTTGTACTGGGTAATGATGGAATTACAGGTGTCAAGCAGCACCTCCAACACCTGTCACAGGTAAAAGTAGGACAGGTAGAAATAAAGACACATGTATAGTAAAATATAAGGACAAGATATCTAAGTTAAAGGTAAGATAACAACATCCAGGTAGGCCTATAAGTTAGTGTCACATTGATCTTCAAACTCAGATCTAGGAAAAGTGATCTTTGTAAAACCAACTCATGTCTGGAATAAGTTCAGCCATTTGCTCATCCTTAAAAACATAAAACTTACCTGACATGATCCATCAAAGATGTTAGATGCCAGAGTTATTATCATCATCTTCAACTCCTTAAAAACGGAAATAATTACAAACAATTAGACAAAATGAAAAAAATAACAAACAATTAGACCATCATTTCACATCTCGTTTTCAAATTACTTTCATTTTCCTCTACATTTTCAACATCCATACACTTCAACAATACCATCAACAAGGAAACAGATCATCTAGGGATACATACCTGGAGTTCTGTCTCGTTCTTTGCCTGACTGTCATCTCCATTATCAGAAGATTTCAGGAGAACCACTTCCCTCAGAAGATGTGACTGTAGAGCCATCATAAAACGCAGACAGGATGATGCATGCTGAAACACACGACAATCAGAAAATTAAACATATTCTTCAAACTATTTGCTGTGATCTTATTTGTGTGTCAAAAGTAATGTGACAAATGAGGGAGAATATTATACAAGAGGCCCAGAGGGCCTGTATCGCTCACCTGTTTCTTTTGTTACATGAAACTGACATATAGGTAACTTCAGATCAAATTTAGTAACTAGAAAACAAGACATTTTAACATCACTTAAACGCTTCTCAAGATATTGTTGATTGAAATTTGAAATTGTAATCTTAAAGCTTTTAACCCACATTGACATTTGACCCCCGACTAGTACTTAAAGTTGACATTTGACCTCATTGCTGTAATTAAACAAGAGGCCCATGGGCCTTAATTAGCGGTCACCTGAGTTAAATCATAGGTACTGGTAGCTTTATTTTATTGTTTAGATGTGATGTGGAAATCAGCATGTAAACTAAGTGAAATACAATACTTGTCATGTCATCAAAGGATAAGAATTTGAAAATATTGGTAAATGTTCTCTTTGGGGCCCCGCCCTAGCCCCTAGGGATGGGGCAGGAATCCCAATTTTACAATGTAATACCTTCATTCACCAAAGATGATTCTGACTAAGTTTGAGTAATTTTCTGCTGAAAATGGATAAAATATACCCAAAAGTGTTATTTCCCTATATAAACTATAGTAAACTTTACCCCCTCCCCAAGGGAGAACGGATAGCTTGGGAGTCCTGAAATTTACAATTTAAATAAAGTCCCTGATAATATTTTTTTCCATGCAGAGAAAATGACTGTATTACCTCTGTGTCTGGAGAAGAAGATTTTTGAAATATTGGTTAACTTTCCCTTTTGGGCCCTGCCCTGGCCCCAGGGTTGGGGTAGGAATCTCAATTTTACAATTTGAAACCATCTTCCTCCAAGGATAATTCTCATTAAGTAAAAATAATTTCCTATAGACAGTTGTCAAATTATGACCAAAAGTGTTGTTTCCCAATATAAACTATAGTAAACTTTACCCCCTCCCCAAGGGAGAACGAATAGCTCGGGGGTCCTGAAATTTACAATTTAAATAAAGCTCCTGATGATCTTTCTTTCCATGTAGAGAAAATGACTGTAGTACGTCCGAGACGGGAGAAGAAGATTTTTGAAATATTGGTTAACTTTCCCTTTGGGGCCCCGTCCTGGCCCCAGGAGTTGGGGTAGGAATCCCAATTTTACAATTTTGTAGCCTCATCTACCAAGGATGATTCTGACCAAGTTTGAAAAAAATCCATCAACTGATTCTTGAGAAGAAGTTGAAAATGTAAAAGGTTTACTCACGACGCACGATTACGGACAGAAAGCGATTAGACTAGTCCAAATGGTTCTTAGGATATTGTTGTTTGAATTTTTGAACTTATTTGACCCCTGTGACCTTGAAAGTAGGTAAAGGTCATTTTAATGAGGAAATTTTATAGCGCTCTTTCCCAGGTACCTACTGGCCAAATATCATGACCCTGGGCCTTATGGAACTTTAGAAGAAGATTGTTAAAGCTTTTAACCCATGTTGACATTTGACCCCTGACTAGCATCTAAAGTTGACCTTTGACCTCATTACTGTAAAAAAAAAAAAAGATTCACACTGCTGGTCTTCAAAACATACCCAAGTATCATGACTCTAGTCCAAATGGTTCTTAAGATATTGTTGTTTGAATTTTTGAACATATTTGACCCCCATGACCTTGAAAGTAGGTCAAGGTCATTTTAATGAGGAAGCTTTATAGTACTTCATCCCAGGTACCTACTGGCCAAATATCATGACCCTAAGTCCTCCAGTTCTTCTGAAAAAGTTGTTTAAAAGAAAAAGTTGACAGACGGACGACGCAGTACGGCATAAGCTCACTTGGCCCTTCAGGTCAGGTGAGCTAAAAATGATTAACATTGAAGAAACCTAAAAACTCAATAGTACTCAAAAACTGTCCCGTGTGATACCAATGGGAACAAGAGGCCCAATGGGCCTGCATCACTCACCTGGTATTATTCTCACTCTTATGATCTTAAAAGTGGACTAAAATACAGCTACAGGCAGAATATCAGTGTTTGATTCATAAGAACCTATTAAAAGATTTAAACATATCATGCCTGTGACCTTGAATGTCGAACAGGGACATTAGGTTGAAAGTGGGTCAAGGTCATTCATTCCAGCATGCTACAGGCCAAATTTTAGTACCCTGGGCCTTTTGGTTAATGAGAAGAAGTCGTTTGAAGATTTTACGACATTTGGCCATGTGGCCTTGAAAGTTGGTCAAGGTCATTCATTTGAACGAACTTCGTAGCCATTCATCCCAGCATGCTACTGGCCAAATATCATCAGCCTGGGCCTCTTGGTTATTAAGAAAAAGTTGTTTAAAGTAAAACCAGAAGTCTGTGCTAGTTATTAGTCATGTAGTTTGTTATTGAACCACTGAAAGATCACGGGAAGTCAGTTACAATTATACCAGATGCAGCCAGAGAGCCCAGCCCCCTATAATCCTTACTGATCTACATTCCTATACGCTGTCGGTGACAATAAATTATTATAACAGGCTCAGCCAGAGAGCCAGTCCCCTATAATCCTTACCGACCTCCTACATTCCTACAGGCTGTCGGTGACAATAAATTATTATAACAGGCTCATCCAGAGAGCCTAGCCCCCTATAATCCTTACCGCCCCCTCCTACATTCCTACAGGCTGTCGGTGACAATAAATAATTATAACAGGCTCAGCCAGAGAGCCTAGCCCCCTATAATCCTTCCCGACCCCTCCTACATTCCTACAGGCTGTCGGTGGCAATAAATTATTATAACAGGCTCAGCCAGAGAGCCAGCCCCCTATAATCCTTACCAACCTCCTACATTCCTATAGGCTGTCGGTGACAATAAATTATCATAACAGGCTCAGCCAGAGAGCCTAGCCCCCTATAATCCTTACCGACCTCCTAAATTCCTACAGGCTGTCGGTGACAATAAATTATTATAACAGGCTCAGCCAGAGAGCCAGCCCACTATAATCCTTACTGACCTCCTACATTCCTACAGGCTGTCGGTGACAATAAATTATTATAACAGGCTCAGCCAGAGAGCCAGCCCCCTATAATCCTTACCGACCTCCAACATTCCTACAGACTGTCAGCGACAAATTACAATGAATTCCTTGTATCTAAAACAGAAGTGACTTTATATTCAATGTGATACAGCATTCTCTTTTCTAAACCTTACTTAAACTTTGGTGTTGGTTGACAACTTGCTTATGACATAACTAGTCTCATAGAGGGCCACACTATTACCATTCTAGTCTCATAGAGGGCCAAACCATTACCATTCTAGTCTCATAGAGGGCCACACTATTACCATTCTAGTCTCATAGAGGGCCGCACTATTACCATTCTTGGCTCATAGAGGGCCACACTATTACCATTCTAGTCCCATAGAGGGCCACACTATTACCATTCTAATCTCATAGAGGGCCACACTATTACCATTCTAGTCTCATAGAGGGCCGCACTATTACCATTCTAGTCTCATAGAGGGCCAAACTATTACCATTCTAGTCTCATAGAGGGCCACGCTATTACCATTCTTGGCTCATAGAGGGTCACACTATTACCATTCTAGTCTCATAGAGGGCCACACTATTACCATTCTAGTCTCATAGAGGGCCACACAATTACCATTCTAGTCTCATAGAGCGCCACACTATTACCATTCTTGTCTCATAGAGGGCCACACTATTACCATTCTTGTCTCATAGAGGGCCACACTATTACCATTCTAGTCTCATAGAGGGCCACACTATTACCATTCTTGTGTCATAGAGGGCCACACTATTACCATTCTAGTCCCATAAAGGGCCACAGTATTACCATTCTTGGCTCATAGAGGGCCACACTATTACCATTCTAGTCTCATAAAGGGCCACACTATTACCATTCTAGTCTCATAGAGGGCCCCACTATTACCATTCTAGTCTCATAGAGGGCCAATCTATTACCATTCTAGTCTCATAGAGGGCCACACTATTACCATTCTAGTCCCATAGAGGGCCACACTATTACCATTCTTGGCTCATAGAGGGCCACACCATTACCATTCTAGTCTCATAGAGGGCCACATTATTACCATTCTAGTCTCATAGAGCGCCACACTATTACCATTCTTGGCTCATAAATTAATGCCAATTGATCTTCTCTCGTTTATGTCATATGATCACTGCAAACAAACACAAGGAGCAAAAGCAATAACATGTGTTGATGACATGAGGCCTTACCGGAACCGAGGCCTGGAGGATTTCAAACTGGGCCTTGTCCAGGGTCAGAGACTCCTGCAGTAGCAAACATGACTCCTTGACCGCTGTCTTTAGGATGTAATTGACAAGGTCATCTTTTAGCCGGGCATATTTCATCTCGTCTCGAGACAGAGACTGGGCACGAAGCTTCTCTGACAGGTCGATCAGGATCATGTTTCTCAGCTTTTCTAGTGATGGATTCTGACCGCCTGTACAATCATATAATGTAGATGTTTTTTTGTAGCCTTAAGTCAGATTAAACTTTACACAAAAATATTCCATATTCAATTGTTCTACAATTTTGTATATAACTCCATATTTCAGTGTTAATCATAATTCACTAACATCTGTACTGCAGTGAGATTCTGTTTTACTTAAGGTGCATTATGTAATGTCTGGAAAATTAAGTTACCCTGATAGTCATAGCAGTCCTGAATGTTGAAATAAGTTCATCCTGACATATTTATTACCTTATCTTATATAATATAATACTTCAAACAATGAACAGCAATACTGACCATCAGACAGGAGCTGAAACAGGAGTTTGTTTTTATCATCAGGTTCCGGGTAGAGGACATGTAACCCTGATGTTAACACCTGACACGCCTCATTCTGGACAGCGGTCAGTCTCGGGTCATCCGGACATAACTGTGGGTAGTCTGTCAACAGGTGCCATACCAGGGAACTGAAACAGAGTGTTGTATCCACATGAATATAAAATTGCATAACTTTGCCCTATATGGGGACCATTTTAGGCCCCATCCCTCTGGCCCTGGTGAGGTTTCAGACTAAATATGGCAACAAACCATGCAGTTTGTAAGGAGTAGGTGTTTAAAGACGCCTAATTTTGTCCTATTTTTGGCAATGCCCCTCAACCATTAGGAGGTCACAGTCTTTATTCATATATCATTTACTTTCCTCCGTCTAATTATATCAAACGCTGAATTTTGTTAAATGAGTTAAGACAAGCGACAAATGCTGCACCATGGCATAAGCTCACTAGTTCTGTGGACCAGGAGAGCTTAACATCATATACAATATGTCAATGTGCGCTCATTTTCTAACCACATAATAAGATAAGAGGACTTTATTTTCATACCTGGCTTTCTGTAACAGCTGGACCTCTCCTTCTCTCTCCCTCTTAAACATGCTGATCTTAAATATTAACTGGAACAAAATAACATCATAAATAAAGTTTCACTTCAGAAATTTTAATTAGAATTAAACGTTCAAGATATCTAACATACCAATATAAAAGTTGAATTCATTTTTCTATTTACTCTTTCCCTACCGTTGTCATTGTCTTATGATTAGCTTGTAATAGCACATGACAGTCACGTTTATTTACTAATCCAATAAAAATCACTAAAATCAGCACCCATCAGTTGGAAAGAAATATTTTTATAGGTGCAGAGTACACACTTTTTATCATGTGACCTATTGTTTTTGATTTTAGTAAGGACAACCGGTACGGAATCAGGTCTTGAGTTGCGATATGGAAAGAGTCAACATGTTAATCTATAGGATTGACCTGTAATAGGGTGCTTAGGCTACAGTCTGTAAGATGATGAGTGTACAGATGACGACCTTACTACAATATGTACCTGTAGGATGATGAGTGTACAGATGACGACCTGGCTGTCCTTTCTCTCTATGGAACGCTGTAGGATGTGACAGATACGTGTCATGTGTGTAAGATCTGCGGGGTGCTGCTGGAGGATGTACGAGCCGAGGGGCGTGTGTAGCAGGTCGTTGTTTATCTGGTGGAGACACATATTCCCGACGTGGTGAAGGATGTGTTTGATCACCACCTCCGTCTCTATGTTGTTTCCTGTGAGGGCAAACACACAAGTATACAATACCGGGCACAGATACAGGGACTGGTCTGTAAAGTTTTCATTTCAAATAAACTGGGTTTCTTAATCATAAACATGTACAAAAAATTAGTTTTTTCCTTTAATTTTGTTCAATTTCTTTCTAATGTCTGATTGTCTGATGGTAGGGAGCCTGGTGACATGCTATCACACTTGATGGGAAAGGGATATAATGTAGTGGAATTGGACTGGGTTGATCGCTGGTGACCAGGTAGCTCAATTGGTAGAGCCTCTTTCTGGAGTTCAAATGATTCCAGGTTCAAATCCTGGTCTGGTCGTGCATTTCTCTTTCTACTTTTCCAATATTTTAAGGTTATATCATAAGGTGAGGGGAGGGGAATTCTTGTCCTGCTGGAAGGGAACAGGATGCCATTTTGAGACATCCGTTTATGTGGTTATAGGGGGAGACATCAGATGATATAGTCAGATTTGAGGGCCTCAAACTGGAGGGACCTGCTGGTAATATTTTGAGACTTAGGGTGATGTGGTTAGGGGGAGGTAAATTACTATCTGACTGGAGGGGACCAGCGGGTGACATTTTGAGATGTCGGTTGATGCGGTAAAGGCGGGGTAACTTACCATCCGACTGGAGGGGACCAGCAGGTGAGGTTTGAGACGTCGGTTAATGTGGTAAAGGGGAGGTAACTAACCATCCGACTGAAGGGGACAAGCGAGTGAGATTTTGAGACGACAGTTGATGTGGTAAAGGCGGGGGGTAACTAACCATCCGACTGAAGGGGACAAGCGGGTGAGATTTTGAGACGACAGTTGATGTGGTAAAGGCGAGGTAACTTACCATCTGACTGGAGGGGACAAGCGAGTGAGATTTTGAGATGACAGTTGATGTGGTAAAGGCGGGGGGTAACTAACCATCCGACTGAAGGGGACAAGCGGGGGAGATTTTGAGACGACGGTTGATGTGGTAAAGGGGAGGAAACTTACCATCCGACTGGAGGGGACCAGCGGGTGATATTTTGAGACGGCGGTTGATGTGGTGAGGTGCCTGGTGACCATGGTTGTAGAATTGGTCGACCCAATCATTACTTGACATCCAGATAGAGTTATTAGTCAAATCAAAACAGACGCCTGAAAAAAATCACAGAGCTACTGTAGCCTACAGAGATAACAGTTTAACTATTCAGCTATTAAATACAAACATGTTATGTCTCCAAATATGACTGGAGTCTCCAGGTTTCAAGCATCAAAATAGCCATCTCCCGTTTTTTCCGTTTCTCCCATTTTGACATGGAAGTCTCCAAACATTGATCTACTATCATAATACATTTCCATTATCCATTGTTTTGCTAAGTTTTCAATTGTTAAATAGAGGATTTGAAAACGTGTATGGTGTTCTTTTCTCTTCAAATAGGGTAAAGTTGGACAATTATCAAAGAAACAACATTACGCTATGATGCCATAAAGAAATCTCCCCACTTAAAATCTTTTCTCCTTACTTTAAAACACAAATCTCCCTACATTGTGTTCCAAAGTCATCACATGTAAATGCTGATTCCAATCTCCTATTTTACTTTATTGTTCATTGATTATCTTTGTTAAGTATGGACGGACAGACAGATGGACACTGTGCTCACCATAGGGCAGATAAAAAGAACAGTTTTGACAACGCCTTCTAAGTAATTGCCATACATACAGAGAAATGTCAAAAACATCTGTCTAGCGATATGAAAACACTGATGGTTACCAAGAGGACATTTTTAATTTTATTCTAAAATATTTCTGGGGTCAATTTGTTGCCTTTTTAAAATTAATTAACCTAATAAATATTTCTTTACGAAAAAAACAAACACATTTGGAACAGAACCCATCTACCATGACAACAGTGGTGACTTACCAAGCCCAGCTAGGGGTGCACCTCTCCCAAGGGAGCAGGTAGGGGCATCAGTCAGGTCTATCCTGGTGTTAAACTGGCCGTCCTTCACATTGAAACACATGTTACTTGCCAACACTGCAATATAAGGACACAATAGTTC
Organism: Mizuhopecten yessoensis; assembly: GCF_002113885.1. NCBI lineage: Eukaryota > Metazoa > Mollusca > Bivalvia > Pectinida > Pectinidae > Mizuhopecten > Mizuhopecten yessoensis. The sequence goes on from NW_018405252.1 coordinate 1,221,740, forward strand.
TATTTTAAACAATAGGTCACATATATATAATCATCTGTCAGATCCTAGGGATTATGATAAGGGGACAGACATACACAACAGACCATGATCGAAGTCAATATATTTTAGACTGAACACCATTTCATGCCTGACAATGATTACAATGTGTTTTTGTCATTTTATTATCATCAAATAGAAAAAGAAATACATTTACAACACAACATATTAACTCAAATTTTATAATTTTACATTTAAAATGTGAAAATGACATCAAAATTCAGAGATAAAAGGAACACTAGTAAATACTTACATCTGAAACCTGAGAGATTGCCTCCGGTGCCAAACAGTGACCGGGAGGCGGAGCTGTTACTCCCTGCTCCAGACATAGGTGTGAGTACTACCAAGGTACTCCCATCACAGTAGACTGGGGCCTTCACCAGACTCTTCATAGAGACACCACACGAGGTGCTCCCCACCATCAGTGTGGCTACATACACAAACAGTACAAATGTTGGACATTTCACTGTAGATATGACATACAACTTTAAAGAAATAATTTCAATTCAAATTTCAAATATTCAAAATTTCTTTCTTCCATATTCAGTAGCATTATACTGTTTCTAGGCAACACTTTGAGCATGTTTGTAAACTTACTGTTTCTTAGTAAAATATATTACAGCTTACAACACTGCTTAGAACCAGATTCAGTTTGTAATTCATTACATTTAAAATCTATGACACTTACCGTCATCTTTTCTTCCAGGTGTGGCATCCCCTCCTGTTAATGCTACGAGAGTGGCAGCTGAAGAGTTCCCTCTAAAGGGACGTAATCGGGAGAGCAGTGTCTCGTTGATGGATTTGGCACTGGATTCGTCCTTCTTTTGTAGAATCACACGGGCTTGTAGTGGTTTGATACTATTGTCCTCCGACTAAAGACAAACACAAACGTGAATTAAATGTTAGTGACTTTCACAAATGAATGCAAATGTTGAAAAATTATAGTGATATTTCATAACAAATATGTGGAAAATTATATTATATTAACTGACAGCACAGCAGAAGGGTTCATTGATATATCTGCCATGAAATATCATATTTTACAAAAATGATTAAATATTAAAAAAACAAATAAGATAAGGTGTAGTAGTAACTTAAAAAAAAAAAAACTTTTTTTGTGTGTACACTACTATGAGTATGAGATGAAGAATACAAACCTCGTGTGAGAAGACATCTAGGTACACGTTCAGTCCCTTCACACTTTTGTCAGAGGCGAGACCAGGACACCACAGCCAGTAGAAGTAGGTGGCATCACTACAGAAAGCTATGGTGGTCTGAGGTCCCTCATGGAGGTACTCCTCAGGTTTGGGTATCGTCTTCACACACTAGTTAACATAACACATATAATTATAGAAGTAAAATTTATCACAAAATAAATACACTTTTCAACTGTCAAAAAGAAAAATTTATTAATTCAAAACATCTTACATAAATGTATGTGAACTATGTCTTACATGTTACATTATATTTCTTTGGTAGGTAATATAAAACATGCAACATAACAATTTTGAAAAAATAAATAAAAAAATAAAGAAATTTTAAAACAAAATGAACTAATATCATTCTTTCTGATGAACTGAAAAGGGTACAATAATTGATAGTATGAAAATACATCAACTCTCAACGTGTAATTCTACCTGTAAGGTGTTAATAAGTAGGACAGGTTAGCTTACCTATAAGTTGCAATTTTTGTTAGCCAGTAAGATGAGGCTATTTTACCTGTAAATTGTTAATGAGTAAGATCAGGCTAGTTTACCTGTAGGTTGTTAGCCAGTATATAGGATGAGGTTATTTTACCTGTAAATTGTTAATGAGTAAGATTAGGTTAGTGTACCTGTAATGTTTGACGAGTAAGACAAGGCTAGTTTACCTGTAACGTTTTGATGAGTAAGACAAGGCTAGTTTACCAGTAAGGTGTTAGCGAGTAAGATTAGGTTAGTTTATCTGTAACATTTTGACGAGTAAGACAAGGCTAGTTTACCTGTAACGTTTTGACGAGTAAGTCAAGGCTAGTTTATCAGTAAGGTGTTAACCAGTAAGACAAGGATAGTTTACCAGTAAGGTGTTAACGAGTAAGACAAGGATAGTTTACCAGTAAGGTGTTAACGAGTAAGACAGGGCTAGTTTACCAGTAAGGTGTTAATGAGTAAGACAAGGCTAGTTTACCTGTAACATTTTGACGAGTAAGACAAGGCTAGTTTACCAGTAAGATGTTAACGAGTAAGACAAGGCTAGTTTATCTGTAACGTTTTGGCGAGTAAGACAAGGCTAGTTTATCAGTAAGGTGTTAACGAGTAAGACAAGGCTATTTTACCAGTAAGGTGTTAATGAGTAAGACAAGGCTAGTTTACCTGTAACGGTTTGACTGGTAAGACAAGGCTAGGTTACCAGTAAGATGGTAACGAGTTAGACAAGGCTAGTTTACCAGTAAGGTGTTGATGAGTCAGCCAAGGCTAGTTTACCTTTATCGTTTTGACGAGTAAGACAAGGCTAGTTTACCAGTAAGATGTTAACGAGTAAGACAAGGCTAGTTTATCTGTAACGTTTAGACGAGTAAGACAAGGCTAGTTTACCAGTAAGATGTTAACGAGTAAGACAAGGCTAGTTTATCTGTAACGTTTTGACGAGTAAGACAAGGCTAGTTTGTCAGTAAGGTGTTAACCAGTAAGACAAGGATAGTTTACCAGTAAGGTGTTAACGAGTAAGACAAAGCTAGTTTACCTGTAACGTTTTGACGAGTAAGACCAGGCTAGTTTACCAGTAAGGTGTTAACGAGTAAGACAGGGCTAGTTTACCAGTAAGGTGTTAATGAGTAAGACAAGGCTAGTTTACCTGTAACGTTTTGACGAGTAAGACAAGGCTAGTTTATCAGTAAGGTGTTAACCAGTAAGACAAGGATAGTTTACCAGTAAGGTGTTAACGAGTAAGACAAGGCTAGTTTACCTGTAACGTTTTGACGAGTAAGACAAGGCTAGTTTACCAGTAACGTTTTAACCAGTAAGACAAGGCTAGTTTACCAGTAAGGTGTTAACGAGTAAGACAAGGATAGTTTACCAGTAAGGTGTTAACGAGTAAGACAAGGCTAGTTAACCAGTAAGGTGTTGACGAGTAAGACAAGGTTAGTTTACAAGTAAGGTGTTAACGAGTAAGAAAAGTTAGTTTATCTGTAAGATGGTAACGAGTAAGATTAAGGCTAGTTTACCTGTAACATTTGACGAGTAAGACAAGGCTAGTTTACCAGTAAGGTGTTAGTGAGTAAGACAAGGCTAGTTTACCTGTAACGTTTTGACGAGTAAGACAAGGCTAGTTTACCAGTAAAGTGTTAACAAGTAAGACAAGGCTAGTTTACCTGTAACGTTTTGACGAGTAAGAGAAGGCTAGTTTATCTGTAACGTTTTGACGAGTAAGACAAGGCTAGATTACCAGTAAGGTGTTAATGAGTAAGACAAGGCTAGTTTACCTGTAAAGTTTTGACGAGTAAGACAAGGCTAGTTTACCAGTAAAGTGTTAACAAGTAAGACAAGGCTAGTTTACCTGTAAAGTTTTGACGAGTAAGACAAGGCTAGTTTACCAGTAAAGTGTTAACAAGTAAGACAAGGCTAGTTTACCTGTAACGTTTGGACGAGTAAGACAAGGCTAGTTTACCAGTAAAGTGTTAACAAGTAATACAAGGCTAGTTTACCTGTAACGTTTTGACGAGGAAGACAAGGTTAGTTTACCAGTAAGGTGTTTACAAGTAAGGTGTTAACGGTGTTAACGAGTAAGACAAGGCTAGTTTACCTGTAACGTTTGGACGAGTAAGACAAGGCTAGTTTACCAGTAAAGTGTTAACAAGTAATACAAGGCTAGTTTACCTGTAACGTTTTGACGAATAAGACAAGGCTAGTTTACCTGTAACGTTTTGAGGAATAAGACAAGGCTAGTTTACCTGTAACGTTTTGATGAGTAAGACAAGGCTAGTTTACCAGTAAGGTATTAACGAGTAAGACAAGGCTAGTTTACCAGTAAGGGGTTAGTGAGTAAGACAAGGCTAGTTTACCTGTAACGTTTTGATGAGTAAGACAAGGCTAGTTTTCCTGTAACGTTTTGACGAGTAAGACAAGGCTAGATTACCAGTAAGGTGTTAATGAGTAAGACAAGGCTAGTTTACCTGTAAAGTTTTGACGAGTAAGACAAGGCTAGTTTACCAGTAAAGTGTTAACAAGTAAGACAAGGATAGTTTACCTGTAACGTTTTGACGAGTAAGACAATGCTAGTTTACCAGTAAGGTGTTAACGAGTAAGACAAGGCTAGTTTATCTGTAACGTTTTGACGAGTAAGACAAGGCTAGTTGACCAGTAAGGTGTTAATGAGTAAGACAAGGCTAGTTTACCTGTAACGTAAGACAAGGCTAGTTTACCTGTAACGTTTTGATGAGTAAGACAAGGCTAGTTTACCAGTAAGGTGTTAACGAGTTAGACACGGCTAGTTTATCTGTAACGTTTTGACAAGTAAGACAAGGCTAGTTTACCAGTAAGGTGTCAATGAGTAAAAAGAGGTTAGTTTATCTGTAAGATGGTAACGAGTAAGATTAAGGCTAGTTTACCTGGAACGTTTGACGAGTAAGACAAGGCTAGTTTACCTGTAACGTAAGACAAGGCTAGTTTACCTGTAACGTTTTGAGGAATAAGACAAGGCTAGTTTACCTGTAACGTTTTGAGGAATAAGACAAGGCTAGTTTACCTGTAACGTTTTGATGAGTAAGACAAGGCTAGTTTACCTGTAACGTTTGATGAGTAAGACAAGGCTAGTTTACCTGTAACGTAAGACAAGGCTAGTTTACCTGTAACGTTTTGACGAGTAAGAGAAGGCTAGTTTATCTGTAACGTTTTGACGAGTAAGACAAGGCTAGTTTATCTGTAACGTTTTGACAAGCAAGACAAGGCTAGTTTACCAGTAAGGTGTTAGTGAGTAAGACAAGGCTAGTTTACCTGTAACGTAAGACAAGGCTAGTTTACCTGTAACGTTTTGAGGAATAAGACAAGGCTAGTTTACCTGTAACGTTTTGACGAGTGAGACAAGGCTAGTTTACCAGTAAAGTGTTAACAAGTAAGACAAGGCTAGTTTACCTGTAACGTTTTGACGAGTAAGACAAGGTTAGTTTACCAGTAAGGTGTTTACAAGTAAGGTGTTAACGAGTAAGAAGAGGTTAGTTTGTCTGTAACGTTTTGACGAGTAAGACAAGGCTAGTTTACCTGTAACGTTTTGACGAATAAGACAAGGCTTGTTTACCTGTAATGTTTTGATGAGTAAGACAAGGCTAGTTTACCTGTAACGTTTTGACGAGTAAGACAAGGCTAGTTTACCAGTAAGGTGTTAACGAGTAAGACAAGGCTAGTTTACCAGTAAGGTATTAACGAGTAAGACAAGACTAGTTTACCAGTAAGGTGTTAACGAGTAAGACAAGGCTAGTTTACCAGTAAGGTATTAACGAGTAAGACAAGGCTAGTTTACCAGTAAGGTATTAACGAGTAAGACAAGGCTAGTTTACCAGTAAGGTGTTAACGAGTAAGACAAGGCTAGTTTACCAGTAAGGTATTAACGAGTAAGACAAGGCTAGTTTACCAGTAAGGTATTAACGAGTAAGACAAGGCTAGTTTACCAGTAAGGTATTAACGAGTAAGACAAGGCTAGTTTACCAGTAAGGTATTAACGAGTAAGACAAGGCTAGTTTACCAGTAAGGTGTTAACGAGTAAGACAAGGCTAGTTTACCAGTAAGGTATTAACGAGTAAGACAAGGCTAGTTTACCAGTAAGGTATTAACGAGTAAGACAAGGCTAGTTTACCAGTAAGGTGTTAACGAGTAAGACAAGGCTAGTTTACCAGTAAGGTATTAACGAGTAAGACAAGGCTAGTTTACCAGTAAGGTATTAACGAGTAAGACAAGGCTAGTTTACCAGTAAGGTGTTAACGAGTAAGACAAGGCTAGTTTACCAGTAAGGTGTTAACGAGTAAGACAAGGCTAGTTTACCAGTAAGGTATTAACGAGTAAGACAAGGCTAGTTTACCAGTAAGGTATTAACGAGTAAGACAAGGCTAGTTTACCAGTAAGGTGTTAACGAGTAAGATTAAGGCTAGTTTACCTGTAACGTTTGACGAGTAAGACAAAGCTAGTTTACCAGTAAGGTATTATCGAGTAAGACAAGGCTAGTATACCAGTACACTATGCAATGTATTATTACTTAGATTCTCACTGTAAGATGGTAACGAGTAAGATTAAGGTTACCTGTAAGGAGTTGATGTCTATTAGCTGACACATATTTGTGAGATTTGCTTCCTGGTCAAAAGACTGTGGTCTGTAGAGTAGTGTACCGTTACCAAAGGCGGCTTTTCCTGGGCCTAAGTCAACATTTCTACCATACACGTAGCCCCTACAAATAGAAAACAGTGGTATATAATACAGTTCTACCATACATGTAGCCCCTACAAATAGAAAACAGTGGTATATAATACAGTTCTAAATATCTATCATTAATATTGATAATAAATTAACATAAGGATTTTTGAGAAAAAGCAAAATATTTTGTGATACTAATGCATCTCATAAAGGAAACAGTAAAAAAAAAAAGATCTATTTACTCTCAACATGTATAATTATCTGTTTTTCAGTCCCACATAATATTGTAATAAACTAATACAAATTAAACATTTATATCTGCACAGATTGTTTATACCATTGAGTTATCAATACCTTATCTCTGAATTAAGTTAAAATCAAAAGGTCTTTTATCGGACACAGCTCATTGCTGGAATACTCCTAGGTACCTGAGAGAGCCATGCAGTCCTGTGCCCATCTTAGCCAAGCCTTTGCCCTGTGAGTTAGTTGTGTAGAGAAACGCTCCATCACAAGTGATACTGCGCCCTACATCACTGTCTGTAAACAGGGAAAAAATAAAGTTTTATAAATTATAAAAAGTCTTTTGTCCATGCATATGGTAAAGTGGACATGGTTAATTAGGGACACATCTGAAAGGTACAAGAATTCAACTAGTTTCAAACAACAACAGTAACATATACAGGTCTCTGTATCATATTTGGAGTCCAATTGAACAGAATAAAACAATACATTTAGTAAAATAATGAAAATATCCATGTTCCAAACTAATTGGTTAGTCTGGAAACTAAAGAGAGAAAGTGATGGCAGGTCAAAGTACATTCTCAAGTAAATAAAACCAAAAAATGTACTGCAAGACATGCATCCCCCCCCCCCCCCCCCCCCCCCCCACACACATTGACTGATCAATCACTCATTTAACTGATATATATCCTGTCACCTCCAATTAACTAAGTTCAGATCCATCATGTATGTGCTGATACTGACTGACCTTTGCTATCCTTATTGCCATTGGTTGCCTCCTTTTCAGTCCCTCCCAGTAAGTCCTCAAAGCCCCAACACAGGACATGTTTAGTGCCCAGTAGGGCTGTGGGCTGTGTCTGGCCGCCCTCCGTCTCCAGCAGTCGTGTGAGGATGTCCACAACAGGTAAACTATCAAGGTCAGACAGCGACTGCAGTAGGTGTACCGTGTGGATGAACGTCTTTAGGTGACCTCTGTATTATACAATGATCATGCTAAGATAACTCAGGGTGGGTTCTTTTGGCTAGTTTGGGAATGGAGCCTGTGGCTTTGTAATTGGGAAAATTGTGTCACAGCAAATCATATTGGAAATTTTCTGAATTCCAAATTACGCTGAAATTGATTTATTTACAAAGCCTATCTATTACCTAAGGACTATGGCATCCTTTTATTTCATTTAGATGTTTAATTTTGCAATTCATCTGAATACATAACTAAGGTAAAAACAATATTTAGTGTGAAGAGATTTTGGGAAAAAATCAAACTTTTGGAAATGGGACTGAAGTTAGGCTCCAAAATATCCCCAAAATAAGATAGATTTTCAAAGTTCACTCCATTAATGATAAATTTATATTACTCTTGTATGTTACCAATCAAGAACGTACAGTTGCAGGATAAGACATTAGAAATGGTTTTGTCACAGTGCATAGTCCACTTTCTATATTTTTACTATGAAACAAGAAAAAAATCCATATTTTATTGTATTCATATCAGCCCAACAATATTTATCAAAACCTGGGCACCACTTATTTTGTACATGGATCAATGTTGGTGTCATGAAAGCAAGACGTATCATATACAGTCACTGTTACCATCAGATTACAAAGTTTCTTTCCAAAGTTTACAAATTTGTATATTGTCAAAGTAATATAAAGAAAAGCACACTTTAAGATCAATACTGCTTTAAGGATCTGAGCATTTTTTTATTGAAAATTTCCCATCAACCTTATTTTTTAAGGTTAAAGTTCATTTATTAGTTGGAATATATTTGTCCTCTTTTTGTTTTGAAAAAGAAAACTTCTGAAGATTGCCATGCTGAAGTCTACAGAAAGGTTTGTACTTGTTTATTACTATTAGGGTCAATGCCAGACATATTCACATCTGCCATGAAATGATGGTTATAAGGTCAAAGTGCAGGACAAACTTGCTAATTGCATCTCATTACATTATGTACTTTATGGCTGTTTTTTTGTTTATTTTCAGTATTTTTTTCCCACTTTTTGTGAACACTGCTAAGTATTTTTAAGTTTATTCTGCTTCACTTATGCTCTTATTTCATATGTTTATTTTCTTGTTTTTATTTATGCTATATTAGCATATATTTGTTTGCCATATTGGCATACATGTACACTTAAGACATTTCTTCTTGGCCTTTAAATCTTTGTATAAAATGTGGTGTGAATTGCCTTATATCACATCATTCTTTGCTTTTTGGGGGGTTTTCTAGTGCAATACATGCTTATGTGTTTTTACTTAATATTTTTGTATTTTATTCTTGTCAATTTGCATGCTGTGATATTGAGCAACTTCCATGTGATAGTTTTTCTTTTTGTTGTGAACATCCCCTGTCTTAGTTAAATATATATGCTGTGATATCTTATGTTACTGTAAATATTTTATCATTTTTCTTTGTTTTTATAATTTAGTAAAACAAATTCTTAAGATGATTCCATATGATGATAAATAAAGATTCTTGAATCTTGTATGTACATTTTTCAAAGATATCAAAACCACCAATACAGCATTCAAACTATTCAATTTGCCTTTTAATATACCAGTAGTATGATATGTCTTTTCAAGAAGCTTTATAATTTAACACTTACGTTTAGAAATGGTGATTTCAAAAACATTTCCAATGTTGGGATAAACTGCAGTGCAATTGTAGGATATTCCAAAATATACTACAATCTGTGTAGGCTATCAAGAATTCATTTATTGCAGGTTAATCAGCAAAATTAAAGGTGACTTGGTAGATATGTTCATCTTCATCTTTTAAACTTCCTCCGTCGATACCAACGATTACGGAAGTAGGTCTTGTGCTGTAGTGCGTTAATTATTATGTACAGTGATTTTTTAATATATTTTTGTTATTTGCTATGCATATATATATATATGCAATGTATTATTACTTAGATTGGTGCGAACAGCATTTGGGTTTAAAAGAGTAGATTAGAAAGTGAAAAGATTACAGTGCAAAGGGGCATAGTGTAAATGTGGTAAATAGAACTGTTGTGGCTTTATGTCCTGATACAACGTATTCAAAATAATGAAGAAGATTTATGATGAACGAGTCATGACAAATATGTTCCAAATGGATACCACCAGCAGGACAAGGGGACACTCACAAAAAATATTCAAAAAGCGCTGTAAACTAGACATTAGAAAACCTTTTTCAGCTTCCGCGTAGTAGATGCCTGGAACAACTTGCTGCAAGATGTTATAGATGCAGAGGATGTCAAACATTTTGAAATTTTACTGGACAATCACTGGGAAAATACCAACAAATAATTAACTTAATTTTATATATATGATGAAGGACATGCTAATTGTACAACAGAAGTATATCATACTGTAAATATTGTAATATCAACTGATATGGACACAGAGGCTTACAGCCTGCGTCCATTATTTAAAATCGTATTAAATCGATACCATAATAGCAGAGACGTATAATACACTTGTAAATATATACACATTCCACACACTAGTTTTACATACCTTGCACATGCAAGTGCAACAAGTGCTGCAGCCGTATTTTTACGCTGCATAGTATCTTTAACCAACTGTTTATTGTTGACATCATTGCTGTCTTCTCCTAGCCAAGTGCAAAGCAGATTTTCAAGACCTCTCAAGCAATCGCCTGGTTCCTTAAACAAAGTTAGAGGAGCACAATCTCTAAGACAGTTCAAAAGCAGTTCCGCTGTGACTCCACACAGATTTGGGTCTACTCTACTCTGTGATTGTAAGAGTGGAATAACTAAAAGAACGCTGATTCTCGTGGAAAAAGAAGCTTGTTCTGGATCTTTGAAAATACCCTGTTTTTTCAACAGAGCTATTGTTTCCTCATGCGTGGTGTTGTCTCTGTCCTGTTGTTCGTCGATCAACACCTGCCTTTGTGCATTCCAATAGCCCCTCAGCGCATTCAAGCGATACTCGAGCAACCTGGAGTAGGCATTATTTTGTGTGCCACACACAGCTAGCAATCTATCGCTTAATTCCTTCGGTGTTTTCAAATCAAACGTTACGACTTCATTGTCACCTTCTGAGGAACTATTTACATCACGAGGAAGTTCGACCAAATCGGTGACCCTGATCAGTCCATCGTGCAGAAACAGCGTTTCCTCCGTGACGGAAAGCCACTGACAATTGTCCTGGAATATACCCGACATTGCTAATTCAATGTCTTGGTACATTTATTCGCCATTTCGACATTTCCTGGATAAGAAATGATCTCACTTTCGACTTTGAAATTATTCTGCTGTCATCTGCGACCATAATGAAAATAAACCACTTTATCATCGGAAAGCTTGGGAAATCCTTGACATTAAAACGTGGAAGCGACCCAGAAAAACAAGTGTAAATTTATAAATAGACCAAATTCAATAAAGAATAATTCATTTATGCAAATCTATTGAACAGTTTTTCCTTTTATGAATAATCGTTATTAATTCATTACTTAAACTACAGACATCATCTTCAATCTACTTTTTTTATAGGATATAGTAATGTTTAAATGGTCAAAGCAATATGTCCCAACTGGTCTAGTGGTTAGGATTCCGCGCTCTCACCGCGGCGGCCGGGGTTCGATTCCCCGGTTGGGAATGTAATTTTTTCCTCTTTTTTTTGTATTTTATTTAATAATAATAATAATATACAGCATTTATATAGCGCCCTATATAATTTGTAAAATTACTCTAAGGCGCTTTACAACATATGGATAATAGTAATGGCTATAATTGTGAAAACAAACAACAAAGGCTTGCAATCACTTTCATACATTTAACAAACAATGTGCACATAATTGAACAAATAAAAGGGTGGTATTTACATGACGTCTTTGCAAAGATTCTAAAATGCAGACGTGAAGAGGTGAGTTTTTATGTCCCTCTTGAACTTGGCCAGGGTATTCGACTTCCTAATAGCAGATGGTAAGCTATTCCACAACGTAGCCGAAACCCTCCCAAAGCATCTGTTTCCGTAGGTCACAGTACGAGATTTTGGGACACACAACAAAGATTCTGACTCCGACCGCAGTGATCTTGACGGCTGATACAGGGTAACAAGTTCCTGTAGGTACTGAGGAGCTGTTCCATTCAGTGCCTTGTATGTGTATACCAGAATTTTGTACTGCGACCTGTATCGTACAGGTAACCAGTGCAACGAATAAAGCGCAGGTGTGATGTGCTCTCTCTTTCGAGTACGAGTAACTAGCCGTGCTGCAGTGTTCTGAACCCTCTGCAGACGACTAGTTAGTTTGTCAGATATACCACAGAGCAGGGCGTTACCATAATCCAACCGAGAGGTAACAAGTGAATGCACCAAAATCTTGCATGCATCTGCAGTTAGAAACTGCCGAATACAGCCGATGTTCCTGATCTGGTAGTAACAGGATTTGGCAATAGCGTTCACTTGTTTCTCCATGTTCAGAGAACTGTCAAAGTATACCCCTAGGTTTTTAACAGCTGGAACAGTCTCAATAGTTCTGGCACCAACCTTGAGCTGGAGAGCCATTGTTTGCTGACACTTTGGGGAAAAGACGATTAGTTCCGTCTTTTCCTGATTAAGTTTAAGCATGTTGGCGTTCATCCAGATACTGATATCTGTCAGACAAGCTTCCAGACTTTCTGAGACTGTATTCCAACTGTCCTGTGGTTTTATGACCATGTAAATTTGTGTGTCATCAGCATAGCAATGATAGCGAAGGCTATGGCGACGACAAATCTCTCCAATCGGTTTGGAGTACATACAATATTTTCGTGGTCCTAACACCGACCCTTGAGGAACCCCGAAATCTAGTACTTTGTCATGTGAGGTGGCAGATCCGATGGCAACACACTGTCGTCGTTCACTCAAATATGACTGTATCCAGCATAGTGCGGTATCAGTCACTCCATAAGAGTATTCCAGACGTTTATAAAGTATGCCATGGTCGATGACGTCAAATGCAGCTGACAAGTCCAGCATGACAAGCACCGCTCTGCACTTGTTATCCAATGCAGAAGCTATATCACTATGTCACTATGTACACTAATAACATCAATAAACGTAAACATGTCATGACAAATGTGATGACGTCAGAAAAGTAAATAACAAGTTTCTAAGTTTATCTATATCAATATAAAAAATGACTAGTTGTATTTTTTTTATTCCGAAATAGATCAGTGCAATGATGTTTATCTTTAATAACAACCAGATTTTTGTTTATCTCCTGTGTGTTTTCCAGCACGTTCCTTAGCTTTGTTTATATGAGAAGCATATCAATTTTATTGTTTAACCAGATAAAAAAAAAAAATGTTTGGTTAGCGAATATGTAAATATGTACCCCAATCGAAGTGGAATACACTTTATTGGTAGCCGAGTGGCGCAGTGGATAGCGCGCTTACCTTTTACCAAGTCGGCCGGGGAAGAACAGTACATAAAAGACGCACTCAACCGTAGTTGTCAATTAACAAAGACAGAAAATAGAAAACCGTGACAGAAGAAAAAAAAATGAGAGCCAAACCAAATGCAAAGGCTGGGTCACAATACCCTTCGTGAAGGGGACATCTGAGGCGTTTGCCCGAGTGAAGAGGAAACACCATGTCAGCACCCCGATGAGACCACTGACAACACTCAAACAGTTACTGGTGCATCCCAATGACAAGACTGATATTTTAGACCAAACATGAGTTGTATATCAAATTCCGTGCCCAGATTGTCAGCAGTCATATATAGGAAAAACTGGGAGGAAATTTGGTACACGCCTGAAGGGACATCAAAAGGACGTAGAGAAAATGAGCAACATCACATTTACCAGATCCACACGCAAAACATCCGCCACCCATTACAATAAATCGACATTGACAGATCACGCAAACACCCCAAATCACATCGTCGATTGGGACAATGCCACGATAGTTGAAAGGGAACAATACACAAAGACGAGGCATATCAAAGAAGGAATCGAAATAAGGAAAACTCAGAATATGAACAGAGACGAGGGGAACACCAGCTGAGTCATCTGTATGACCAGATACTGACATAACAGGGGAGGGGCTAGATCTGCACCCTACATGTAACTACCTGATGCAGTGTGTATGTGCTCCCTATCGATAGGCGAAACGTTCCGGGGATGTCGAGTGACATACAAAATTATATAATTTCGTCACATTGTTGTACAGGTAAAAAAATTACAAAATCCCCCCCCCNTTCACCCAAAATATGCCGGATAGTTGGAAAGAGATTATTGCAGTAACGCGTCCTATCGAACAGAATAACGCCAGTTATCTCCCTTCGACCAGCAGACATATAGGCAAGTAAGGTAATATATCTTGTCATACGCTTCAAGGGTAATAAAGTTCATAAAATGTCTTTTAAAGAATACGATATATCATAAAGTAGACTGAAACATATTGAAGGAAGTGTAAGCTTTACTCAATATTTGAGACAATCCACCCTTTTTTCAAGGCACAAATACAATTTTGAAACTGTCGGTTGTGGAGCCAACTGTGACTAAGTTTGAAGCTGTCAGTGGTGAAATACAACTGTGACTAGCTTTGAAGTTGTCGATGGTTGAGTACCAATGTGACAGGATTTGAAGCTGTCAGTGGTGGAGTACCATTGTGAAAAGATTCAACATTTCTGTGGTAAAGTACAACTGCGACTAGATTAAAAGTTGTCGGTCATAAAATACCACTGTGAATAGATTTGAAGCAGATGGTGGACTACCACTATAAAAAGATTTGAAGTTTCCGTGGTGGAGTACCACTATGACAAGATTTGAAGTTGTTGGTTGTGGAGTACCACTATGACAAGATTTGAAGTTGTCGGTTGTGGAATACCACTGTGAATAGATTTGAAGTTGTCGGTTGTGGAGTACCACTGTGAATAGATTTGAAGTTGTCGGTTGTGGAGTACCATTATGACAAGATTTGAAACTGTCGATGGTGGAGTACCAATATGACAAGATTTGAAGCAGATGGTGGAGTACCACTGTGAATAGATTTGAAGTTGTCGGTTGTGGAGTACCACTGTGAATAGATTTGAAGCTGTCGGTTGTGGAGTACCACTGTGAATAGATTTGAAGCTGTCAGTGGTGGAGTACCACTGTGAATAGATTTGAAGTTGTCGGTTGTGGAGTACCATTATGACAAGATTTGAAACTGTCGATGGTGGAGTACCAGTATGACAAGATTTGAAGCACATGGTGGAGTATCACTGTGAATAGATTTGAAGCTGTCGGTGGTGGAGTACCAGTATGACATGATTTGAAGCAGATGATGGAGTATCACTGTGAATAGATTTGAAACTGTCGATGGTGGAGTACCAGTATGACAAGATTTGAAGCATATGGTGGAGTATCACTGTGAATAGATTTGAAGCTGTCGGTGGTGGAGTACCAGTATGACAAGATTTGAAGCAGATGGTGGAGTATCACTGTGAATAGATTTGAAGTACCACTGTGAATAGATTTGAAGCTGTCAGGGGTGGAGTACCACTGTGAATAGATTTAAAGTTGTCGATGGTGGAGGATCACTGGAATAGGTTTGAAGCTGTCGGTGGTGGAGTATCACTGGAATAGATTTGAAGCTGTCGGTGGTGGAGTACCACTGTGAATAGATTTAAAGTTGTCGATGGTGGAGTATCACTGGAATAGATTTGAAGCTGTCGGTGGTGGAGTACCACTGTGAATAGATTTGAAGCTGTCGGTGGTGGAGTATCACTGGAATAGATTTGAAGCTGTCGGTGGTGGAGTATCACTGGAATAGATTTGAAGCTGTCGGTGGTGGAGTACCAGTATGACATGATTTGAAGCAGATGATGGAGTATCACTGTGAATAGATTTGAAACTGTCGATGGTGGAGTACCAGTATTACAAGATTTGAAGCAGATGGTGGAGTACCACTATGACAAGATTTGAAACTGTCGATGGTGGAGTACCAGTATGACAAGATTTGAAGCAGATGGTGGAGTACCACTGTGAATAGATTTGAAGTTGTCGATTGTGGAGTACCACTGTGATTAGATTTGAAGTTGTCAGTGGTGGAGTACCACTGTGAAAAGATTTGAAGTTGTCGGTGGTGGAGTACCACTGTGAATAGATTTGAAGTTGTCGGCGGTGGAGTACCACTGTCAATAGATTTGAAGTTGTTGGTGGTGGAGTACCAGTATGACAAGATTTGAAGTTGTCGGTGGTGAAGTACCACTGTCAATAGATTTGAAGTTGTCGGTGGTGGAGTACCAGTATGACAAGATTTGAAGTTGTCGGTTGTGGAGTACCACTGTCAATAGATTTGAAGTTGTTGGTGGTGGAGTACCAGTATGACAAGATTTGAAGTTGTCGGTGGTGGAGTACCACTGTCAATAGATTTGAAGTTGTCGGTGGTGGAGTACCAGTATGACAAGATTTGAAGCAGATGGTGGAGTACCAGTATGACAAGATTTGAAGCAGATGGTGGAGTACCACTGTGAATAGATTTGAAACTGTCGATGGTGGAGTACCACTGTGAATAGATTTGAAGCTGTCGGTGGTGGAGTACCAGTATGACATGATTTGAAGCAGATGATGGAGTATCACTGTGAATAGATTTGAAACTGTAGATGGTGGAGTACCAGTATTACAAGATTTGAAGCAGATGGTGGAGTACCACTGTGAATAGATTTGAAGCTGTCGGTGGTGGAGTACCAGTATGACATGATTTGAAGCAGATGATGGAGTATCACTGTGAATAGATTTGAAACTGTCGATGGTGGAGTACCAGTATGACAAGATTTGAAGCAGATGGTGGGGTACCACTGTGAATAGATTTGAAGTTGTCGATTGTGGAGTACCACTGTGATTACATTTGAAGTTGTCGGTGGTGGAGTACCACTGTGAAAAGATTTGAATTTGTCGGTGGTGGAGTACCACTGTGAATAGATTTGAAGTTGTCGGTGGTGGAGTACCACTGTGAATAGATGTGAAGCTGTCGGTGGTGGAGTACCACTGTGATTAGATTTGAAGTTTCCGTGGTGGAGTACCAGTATGACAAGATTTGAAGTTGTCGGTGGTGGAGTACCACTGTGAATAGATTTGAAGCTGTCGGTGGTGGAGTACCACTGTGATTAGATTTGAAGTTTCCGTGGTGGAGTACCAGTATGACAAGATTTGAAGTTGTCGGTGGTGGAGTACCACTGTGAATAGATTTGAAGCTGTCGGTGGTGGAGTACCACTGTGATTAGATTTGAAGTTTCCGTGGTGGAGTACCAGTATGACAAGATTTGAAGTTGTCGGTGGTGGAGTACCACTGTGAATAGATTTGAAGTTGTCGGTGGTGGAGTACCACTGTGATTAGATTTGAAGTTTCCGTGGTGGAGTACCAGTATGACAAGATTTGAAGTTGTCGGTGGTGGAGTACCACTGTGAATAGATTTGAAGTTGTCGGTGGTGGAGTACCAGTATGACAAGATTTGAAGCAGATGGTGGAGTACCAGTATGACAAGATTTGAAGCAGATGGTGGAGTACCACTGTGAATAGATTTGAAACTGTCGGTGGTGAGTACCAGTATGACATGATTTTAGGTTGTCCGTAATGTCCATTTTTACTAGTACACGTGGCTGTTAAGCTATCTGTGTTTACATTGACCTCTGACCTACATGTGGGAATGACCTCTGACCTATGATTAAGCAAGAAAGACCCTGACCTGTACTTTGACATGCCTTTTCTAAAGACTTTTCCCAGCTGGGTAGTCCTTATCTCTAACGTTAATATCTTTAAACGTCGCTGGTTGATGAAGCCGACCGTTTCACTCATTGATGATATTTAAATGTCGCTATATATAACTTAATCAGGATGGACCGTTTATTAAGAGGATATTTTAAACTGACAAGGTCTCCCTTAATGATGTTTTGATGTATACGTGTACAGGCTGTATCGTGGATGGTCAGATTAAACTTAAATGTATTTATAAATCTGACCATTTCGACCGTTTATGTTCTATAATAAATCACAGGAGACAGGAAAGTCTGACCGTTATTTTACTATTCTGACCACTCGATGGCCATCTCGTTCTTTATCAGGGGGATGTTTTAGAGTTGTCAGTATTTATGATAAGTACACATGGTATATATAAATGCCTCATACATCTCAAAGTTTACGCTAATGATTCACTGACGGATCCTGGATTTTGAAAGGCGGGGGAAACACTCGTACTCTCTCCTTAAGTCCTCGAGTCTCCAGGGGTACCTCCGAATAAAAATACAGAAATACAGAACAATAAGAAATAACGAAGTATCGAAACAAGGAAATAATACCTTTTAGTGGAAAACGAAACAACAAATATAATGTTGTAGTTGATCCAAAACAAAGACATACTTAAAGTCTTTGTAGTCGAGAAACAAACAAATACGATTCTGTGGTGGACATACCGACGTTACTCGCGTCTTTTATTAGTTTATAACATCAATCAATCAATCAATCAATCAATCAATCAATCAATCAATCATTCATTCAATCAATCAATCAATCAATCAACCAACAAATCAATCAATCATCAATCAATCAATCAATCAATCAGCCAATCAATCATCAATCAATAAATCAATCGTCAATCAATAAATCAATCAATGATAAGTCATTTGAAAACTACTGAATTGAAATTACCAAAAACTTTATTCTATCTCCACCTTTACATTTTCTACCACAGACCTTAAATTTAAATAGTAGGCATACACGACGACGACGACGATATGTGATTTATGGTGATACTTTTGGCGATATGATGTCGTTAATTTGTGACGCACTAACTATTTATATGTAATTTGCATTATATACCTTGTTAATGTAAATCCAACCTGTTCTCATCACGGCCAGACAAGTTTAAGTTACTGGTTCATTGACAAGTCCTGATTCGTCTGGTCTGTCGCTTTGACGGTGTCGAGATGTTTATGTTACTGGTTCATTGACAAGTCCTGATTCGTCTCGTCTGTCGCTTTGACAGTGTTGAGATGTTTATGTTACTGGTTCAATGACAAGTCCTTATTCGTCTGGTCTGTCGCTTTGACGGTGTCGAGATGTTTATGTTGCTGGTTCATTGACAAGTCCTGATTCGTCTCGTTTGACGCTTTGACGGTGTCGAGATATTTATGTCACTGGTTCATTGACAAGTCATGATTCGTCTCGTCTGTCGCTTTGACCGTGTTGAGATGTTTATGTTACTGGCTCATTGACAAGTCCTTATTCGTCTCGTCTGTCGCTTTGACCGTGTTGAGATGTTTATGTTACTGGGTCATTGACAAGTCCTGATTCGTCTCGTCTGTCGCTTTGACAGTGTTGAGATGCTTATGTTACTGGTTCAATGACAAGTCCTTATTCGTCTCGTCTGTCGCTTTGACAGTGTCGAGATGTTTATGTTACTGGTTCATTGACAAGTCCTTATTCGTCTCGTCTGTCGCTTTGACGGTTTCGAGATGTTTATGTTACTGGTTCATTGACAAGTCCTGATTCGTCTGGTCTGTCGCTTTTACGGTGTCGAGATGTTTATGTTACTGGTTCATTGACACATCCTGATCCGTCTCGTCTGTCGCTTTGACGGTGTCGAGATGTTTAAGTTACTGGTTCAATGACAAGTCCTGATTCGTCTCGTCTGTCGCTTTGACAGTGTCGAGATGTTTTTGTTACTGGTTCATTGACAAGTCCTTATTCGTCTGGTCTGTCGCTTTGACGGTGTCGAGATGTTTATGTTTCTGGTTCATTGACAAGTCCTGATTCGTCTCGTCTGTCGCTTTGACGGTGTCGAGATGTTTAAGTTACTGGTTCAATGACAAGTCCTGATTCGTCTGGTCTGTCGCTTTGACGGTGTCGAGATGTTTATGTTACTGGTTCATTGACAAGTCCTGATTCGTCTCGTCTGTCACTTTTACGGTGTTGAGATGTTTATGTTACTGGTTCATTGACAAGTCCTGATTCGTCTCGTCTGCCACTTTTACGGTGTTGAGATGTTTATGTTACTGGGTCATTGACAAGTCCTGATTCGTCTCGTCTGTCGCTTTGACGGTGTCGAGATGTTTATGTTGCTGGTTCATTGACAAGTCCTGATTCGTCTGGTCTGTCGCTTTGACAGTGTTGAGATGTTTATGTTGCTGGTTCATTGACAAGTCCTTATTCGTCTGGTCTGTCGCTTTGACGGTGTCGAGATGTTTATGTTGCTGGTTCATTGACAAGTCCTGATTCGTCTGGTCTGTCGCTTTGACAGTGTTGAGATGTTTATGTTACTGGTTCAATGACAAGTCCTGATTCGTCTCGTCTGTCGCTTTGACGGTGTCGACAGGTTTAAAAGAGATGAATATATTTCATTGCGGCTATCACATTCAGTAATATAGTTCCAGTAAATCGACACGACACATTTGGTTAAAACATTTCCCCCAAATCATTCAATGATTTCTGTCCGGTTTAATCACCTACGTACACTACTTCCAATAAAAACTTTATTTATATCAATTAGTATTAAACCTATATACTTCTAAACAATGTAACGGAAGTGATAACAAATAGCAATAGAAATAAAATCCAAATGGATTGTAACACTACACGTGTTTTATACGTCATTATTGTTTGTGCTTTATGAAGCGGAAATTGACTGAAGTACTAAATTATTGATGTCAATAAAACGCTTCATGTCCCAGAGCACACCTCGATTACTATGTCACAGAGACTGTGTGCTCTCCTATAACTACTACAGAGACTGTGTAGCTTAAAATTACTACCAGAGAGACTGTGTAGCTTACAATTACTACCACAGAGACTTTGTACCCTCCGATTACTACCACAGACACTGTGTACTCTCCTATTACTACCACAGAGACTGTGTACCTTCCTATTACTACCACAGAGACTGTGTACCTTCCTATTACTACCAGAGAGACTGCGTACCTTCCTATTACTACCACAGAGACTGTGTACCTTCCGATTACTACCACAGAGACTTTGTACCCTCCAATTACTACCACAGAGACTGTGTAGCTAATAATTACTACCACAGAGACTGTGTACCTTCCTATTACTACCACAGAGACTGTGTATCTTCCTATTACTACCANCCAGAGCACACCTCGATTACTATGTCACAGAGACTGTGTGCTCTCCTATAACTACTACAGAGACTGTGTAGCTTAAAATTACTACCAGAGAGACTGTGTAGCTTACAATTACTACCACAGAGACTTTGTACCCTCCGATTACTACCACAGACACTGTGTACTCTCCTATTACTACCACAGAGACTGTGTACCTTCCTATTACTACCACAGAGACTGTGTACCTTCCTATTACTACCAGAGAGACTGCGTACCTTCCTATTACTACCACAGAGACTGTGTACCTTCCGATTACTACCACAGAGACTTTGTACCCTCCAATTACTACCACAGAGACTGTGTAGCTAATAATTACTACCACAGAGACTGTGTACCTTCCTATTACTACCACA
>NW_018405252.1:1246197-1269291 GCF_002113885.1 Mizuhopecten yessoensis
TCCTTCCTATTACTAACACATAGACTTTGTACCTTCCTATTACTACCACAGAGACTGTGTAGCCTATAATTACTACCACAGAGACTTTGTACCTTCCTATTACCACCACATAGACTGTGTACCTTCGTATTACTACCACAGAGACTGTGTAGCTTACAATTGCTACCACAGAGACTGTGTAGCCTATAACTACTACCACATAGACTGTGTATCTTCCTATGACTCCCACAGAGACTGTGTACCTCCTATTACTACCACATAGGCTGTGTACCTTCCTATTACTGCCACAGAGACTGTGTACCTCCTATTACTACCACATAGATTGTGTACCTTCCTCTTACTACCACAGAGACTGTTTAGCCTATAACTACTACCACATAGACTGTGTTCCTTCCTATTTCTACCACAGAGACTGTGTAGCCTATAATTACTACCACAGAGACTTTGTATCTTCATATTACTACCACAGTCTCTGTGGTAGTAAGAGGAAGGTACACAATCTATGTGGTAGTAATAGGAAGATCCACAGTCTATGTGGTAGTAGTTCTAGGCTACACAGTCTATGTGGTAGTCATAGGAAGATACACCGTCTATGTGGTAGTAATTATAGGCTACACAGTCTCTGTGGTAGCAATAGGAAGGTACACAGTCCCCGTGGTAGTAATAGGAAGATACACAGTCTATATGGTAGTAATAGGAAGATACAAAGTCTCTGTGGTAGTAATTGCAAGCTACACAGTCTCTGTGGGAGTCATAGGAAGATACACAGTCTCTGCGGTAGCAATAGGAAGGTACACAGTCCCCGTGGTAGTAATAGGAAGATCCACAGTCTCTGAGGTAGTAATAGGAAGATACACAATCTCTGTGGTAGTAAAAGGAAGGTACACAGTCTCTGTGGAAATAATTGTAAGCTACACAGTCTCTGTGGGAGTAATAGAAAGGAACACAGTCTCTGTGGTAGTCATAGGAAGGTACACAGTCTCAGTGGTAATAATAGGAAGGTACTCAGTCTCTGTGGTAGTAATCGGAGGGTACACAGTCTATGTGGTAGTAGTTCTAGGCTACACAGTCTATGTGGTAGTCATAGGAAGATACACCGTCTATGTGGTAGTAATTATAGGCTACACAGTCTCTGTGGTAGAAATTGTAAGCTACACAGTCTCTGTGGTAGGAATAGGAAGATGCACAGTCTCTGTCGTAGTAATAAGAAGGTACACAGTCTATGTGGTAATAATAGGAAGGTACACAGTCTAGTAATAGGAAGGTACACAGCCTATGTGGTAGTAATAGGAGGTACACAGTCTCTGTGGTTGTAATTTCAAGCTACACAGTCTCTGTGGTAGTAATAGAAAGGGACAAAGTCTATGTGGCAGTAATAGGAAGGTACAAAGTCTATGTGTTAGTAATCGGAAGGAACACAGTCTATGTGGTAGTAATAGACTGTGTTCCTTCCTATTATTACCACATAGACTGTGTACTCCTATTACTACCACAGAGACTGTGTACCTTCCTATTACTACCACAGAGATTGTGTACCTTCCTATTACTACTACATAGACTGTGTACCTTCCTATTACTACCACAGAGACTGTGTACCTTCCTATTACTACCACAGAGACTGTGTACCTTCCTATTACTACCACAGAGACTGTGTACNGAGACTGTATACCTTCCAATTACTACCACAGAGATTGTGTACCCTCCAATTACTACCACAAAGACTGTATACCCTCCAATAACTGCCACAGAGACTGTGCACTCTCCAATTACCATCACAGAGACTGTGTACCTTACAATGGTTGGCCCTTGCAGTGTTAGACAAGGCCCCTAGCACACTTGATAACACAGTTGCGTTAGCGAAAGTTGATATAACCAACCAGAAGCTCATCTATGTGTCTGCTAAGCAGTTCAGTACCTGATAAGGGTATGACAGTGCCGATTCCTTTACTCTGATAACGATTTGCGACAGAGGAAGACTCTGTTACTTCTGGTCTAACTTGACGGTAAAGTATGTTAAGCTGTTGTAGATATTGCTTCTCATATCTCTGTCATTAGTACGGAGATATTGAACTCATTGAACCGGGGACCCAATCTTTCTATGGAAATCTGTTTGCGTGGGGTTGGGAAAGACTCAAGGATCAGCGGCCGTATTCTGGACAAAACATTCATTGAGTTACAGAATGTCTGTAGTGATTGCTGATATTTCGGACCAGATGATCCTAGGACTCGATTTCTTGGACAAACACAGGGCCATAATCAATCTGTTGGCGTATACTGTGGAGTTAGAGGGTAAATCCTATCCTGCGGTGTGCAATCAATATCTGAATGAAGGGTAGAACTGTAGTGCCCCCGGCACCCTTTAGCTCGACACAGGCTGAACCAGTAGACGGTCCCAAGGGACATCAATTGGAAGTTTAGCCTTACAGGGACATAAGGGGCCAACTTGTTCCCGCCGCTTTACGGAAAGACGGTGACAACATGCCCGTCAAACTATGTAATCCTACCGATACATGCATTACCTCAAACAACGATTGTAGCTTTGGGACTGCTGTGGAGGTCAAGGATGTAACTGAGGAGGATAAGAGGGCGCCTTCGTCACCGAAGGTTAGGGAAGTTCAACTGGAACCGGACTGGATCATTGAATGACCGACTGCAGAAGGCAAGATCAACACTTCCTGCGTCCTTGATCGATCTATTTGATCGTTCGGCAGGAAAGTTGTCTCCAGATCGGGCATTGAGGGTTGCTGACTTTCGTTGGCCTTTCGAAAAGTCTTTGCTGATGGCGATTTTGACCTGGAACTGTTTCGAGGGGATATCCAGCACCGGACAGAAACAGGTGACTTGAAGCCTATGTGACAACGGATGAGGCGTACCCACGTAGGTTTTGAGGCTGAAGAGTATGACAATTCCCCATCTGCTAGAAAAACAAGCATGCGTCCGTCCTCTCTGGACAGAGATCTGGAACATGCTGCTCGGAAGAGGCCGCCACCTCGAACACTGTTGTACAATGTACTCGGTGGCTCACCTTGTGTTGGGGTTTCTGGTACTAGAAATGCTTCTTTTTCAAAACGAGGGAGATTGTTGTGAAATGTACTTTTAAAGTGGCTGAAAATAGAACAAATGGTTAAACTATATTATAAGATTACTGTCCATCCATGGACAAATCAGGTGTTCATTAAAAATGTCGGCAATGTTTGGAACGAGGTTTTCTATAATTTATGAATAAAGAAAATGACTACCAGATTTTTGATAAATTAGAGGGTCATTCCCTCACACGTTTATGTACTTCCGTTATCCGGTATTGTACTGCGCTAATGAAGACTGTTTATCTGTCTCCGTAGGAAGGGGAGGACATCTATACTGACCTCCGTCAGTTACTGGCCTCCCACACCCCTTCTCTCATCAATGATCGATACCGCCCTCCCCTCTCATTAATCCCTGACCCTACCCCCTCTCTCATCAATTATCGACTCTCTCCTGCTCCATGCCCTGACATGCTATCACAGTTATATCTGGTTGGGATGAACATGGAATACCGCTGGGTTAAAACGGGATCTTTATCAAGGAGCATGGATGTACTGACCTGGGCTGCTTTATTTTTGGCAAACCTTATCAGAAGTCATTTTGTATATAAAGGAACGAGGCTCGTCGTTCTGAACCTTTACAGCTTTCTGAATAACGCAGAGGGATGTGTCCGACTCATGGAAGATCGGGACACAATGGCCATTACAGACATAGGTACCTTAGTAATCAGTCAGTCATTGTCAAGGGGGGTGTATAACGTACAAGATACTCAGTGATGTAAAACATAACCTTTATTAATTTTACCACAATTATGAAACAAGTTTTTACAACTTATACTAATCACTTTTGTTGGCCCGGATGGTAGGGCGCGGTCTTACTGTGGGAGGAATCTGGAGAACTCGGAGAAAACCCACCTGGTCGGACAGGTGGCCCCATACTTGTTCACGTCCGATCGGGGTATGAACCCCGGCCGTCTTGGTGAACGGCAAGTGTGCTATCCACTGCACCACCCGACCACTCGGTGATACCTACACTTGATTGTGTATTCCTTTTTATCTTCATTAATTCTTTAAATACCTCATTAGCAACGCTTGTGATTAGAAATGTGAATTATATGAATGGTTAAACTATATTGTGTATGTATATTTTATGAGTTTCGAGAAAATATTAAAATGCGTATCAAAACTATTTAAATACCGTTTTTAGTTTTTTGATTTTTAAATTTTATTGATCTTTTTTTTTTATCAAAAATCTCCAACACCTGAAACTGTCTTGCATATTTAGATTTTGGGAGATTTTTAACGACAATGTGGTGAGCCGTAATACAGATAGTGAACATCAAAGCTCCTTATAAATATCGGTGATGTGCACGTGCACCTCACGGCACGCGCGTCATCACCGCCACGGATGTTTACTTAGACTATACAGGGTAAGGATACGTCCGAATGCCGACTACCAAGTAGGGGGAATGTTTTAAGGAAAGTCAATAATCCAACATAGAAGCTAATTGCAAAACACACATTTGATAGAAATCATTTTCAATAAATTTCTCAAGTAGTCATTTTGAGTGCATGTAGAGATTAAACAGATATAATATATATCTGAGTGTTAGGTATCGATAGAAGCTAATGCCCTTGATGTTTCTGAAACAATGCTGATTGGTTTGTTAAGGACAAACACGACACTCTAACGGTATGTCTGGTATGTACATGTACTGTTGAACGAGTTCCTCATCCCACCAAACTTTACCGTACCGCACCTGATGACGAGAGATAATATTATGTACCTACTCTGGGAATCCGCACGTGCTGATTACATGTTAGTAATTGTAGAATCGATTAGCTGTAGTAATTCAGTCGCACTTGGGTAAACATGCTATTAGACAGAAAACACGTTAACAAAACAGGATTGGGACTTTCCTTAATGTGTTAAAGCTAATAAGTTTAAAACTTTAGATTTATTGTAATTTATTTTGAACATTACGTTCAATTTAATCGTTTGTAATTGATACTGCGTTGAATAATTTGAGGTCATCCTCATTAAAAGAACAACACAAATACTTAGATTGTTTCCGTTCAAATGCTACCTTTGCAGGGGGTCGAACTTAATGATAATAATCTCTATTTGCAACAGATATTACTACCTCTGCGCAACATTTTATGTGGCAACTGCGCTAGTCTTGCAACATTCATGATGGCGTCTACGAGGCGAGACGGAAGGCTACGGTGATTTGACAATCGCATGCAGCACACAACTTAACATATAACATTGGCTTGGTCTACATTTTACACCGTTTAGATAAAAATGTATATTGATATGCCATGCGCAACTTCAATAAAAGCTGAAAGTAAAAAAAAAAAAAACCGGTATGATTGACTTCACCGTTTAGTGTCATACTTTCAACTGTTATTCTGGAACTATATGTGATTATTTGTTTTTTGTATGTCAACTCTCAAGTCTAATGAGGCAAGCACCGTACGAACAATACACTGCCCATTAGACGTACTGCTGTTAATGGTGTACATCATTTCTGAATTACCGCTGCAATAGCAGGCCATTTTATAACGTTAAAATACCTGAAATGCTTCATTTAAATATAATTCAACTGTATAATTGTCTGCTTATAATTTAAATGGTCCTGGCCAGAAACTTAACTCACTTGTAAACGTCGTTTCATCTTTGTAAATAGAACGAAGTTGTTTTAGCAGGAATTCGGTGGATATTTGGTGCGGACACTTACAGGAAGTTTAAAATAGCAAGGAGAGTTCCTCTCCTGGACCATTGTGTACAAACAATGTCGTTTTCTTGACACCATTGTTATCAACTCGGAGTTTGGAACCTTTCTTATCATCAAACGATAATATCAAAATCTGCATTAACATCTTAATTATTGTGTTTCGAATTGGTATAAATCATTTAATTATTGAACTTAATCGACTTCTCAGGACCATTCATGACTGTAATAATGACTTTAAAGTTGAGATTTTCTAAATTATAGCATGATATGTCATAACGTTAAAATGGTATTCACTTTGATATAAGCCCAACTAATCAATACATATATCTAAACCATTATGATGTGAAAAAGACATGATGATTAATTCACTTAAGATAAGCATAGAAATAATTATGTTTATGATATAAGTTTATGACTAAAGCAGATTAACACTTAAGAGATTATAAGCCAACAAGGGGAACGATCATACCCTGATTTTTACTTCAAAAGCTTTCTATTGCAGTTAAGATCCTATACTCATGTTTGGAAGCTGAACATTTAAAACGCAGACATCATTATTTGACCAATAATGTAGACGTAGACGCCATCTTGAATTTTATAATAGAAACTAAGACATTATCAACCTTGCAATACATGGCGTGTTCAATCATTAACTGTTTCAGAGTTTTTATTGCGCACTTCAGAGTCAACGAGGTGTAAGTTTCGATGCGTGAAGTCGTTAGTTGCTTTTCTTCCAAGACATTTTTGGGGTTTCACGTAAACTGATAAGTATGACGTCATATGACGAAGGCTGTTTTCAAGAATAACACCATGGAAATTGATATCAATGACAAATTTCAACAGGTGGACCTCACTTGTATGATACACTTGCAACAGCAAACCATTTCCGGTATCTTCAGTGTCCCTTAGGACAGCGACAAAACATGTTGAGGAGGTGTGACATATACAAAGTTTGTGATAATCTAGAGTGTGACATATACAAAGTTTGTGATAATCTAGAGTGGGACGTATACAAAGTTTGTAATAATCTAGAGTGTGACGTATACAAAGCTTGTGATAATCTAGAGTGTGACGGATACAAAGTTTGTGATAATCTAGAGTGCGACGTATACAAAGTTTGTGATAATCTAGAGTGTGACGTATACAAAGTTTTTGATAATCTAGAGTGTGACGTATACAAAGCTTGTGATAATCTAGAGTGTGACGGATACAAAGTTTGTGATAATCTAGAGTGTGACGTATACAAAGTTTGTGATAATCTAGAGTGTGACGTATACCAATTTGGAAATAAACTAGAGTTCGACGGAAACAAAGTTTTTGATAATCTATAATGTGACGTATACAATTAAATTTGGCGATAAACTAGAGTACGACGTTGCAAACTTTTTGACAGTAATAGTGAAAAGAAAATGAAGTAAAAAAAGCCTCTGTGATTTTTAAGTGAAAAAGAAATTGAAGTGTCATGCAGGTCGCTACGCTTTCAAGGAATAACAAATCTACAGGGCCGCAATCCTGTACCACTTTGGTAACGGTTCGGCTCGGCTGTTACGGCGCGTTCCATTACGGATTCAGCAGGTTTGTACCGGTACAACTGGTAGGGATGTCATTTGTTTGTTAGAGAGGTTTAGGAATGCGCTGTATGAAATAGTTTTTATACAGCTGTACTCCGTTCTCTTGTTTATCTGGATTAACAACATTTGTAATAAGTACATATAAGTAAAGTACTTGTCCGCCGGACTTGTGGGTGATTAAGGATTGTTATCAGTAAAAAGTTTGGTTACCCAAGGGTCAGCGACCAGGACCTGATTATCCGCCAATATTTTTATAGGAATTTAATCTTTGAAATCAAAACTATTTCCAGCATTGAAGACGAGCGTAATCCCGTATCTAAAGATCACAACCGCGTGCTCCAAAGGTCCGTTCTGTTCTATCCTTTAAACCTATATTCGGGTCTGGCGGCATAGATTCCAATTTTAGATATACAATTATTGACTTTTTGACCAATTTTGGTTGAGACAGTGTAATGTAGTCATTATGTTATGTAATTTTTTCTTCATTCTTCAAAGACATCCCGCCATGTGTTATCAGCCGAACAGACAGACACATACGTTCTGGTGAAACAAGATCGGTGTATGGTTACCTAGAATTTGATTAAATATGAATGTAAATACGAGATCAAAAATCAAATTAGTTTTCTCAGCGAAAGGTGATCAATATCGCGTCGTTAATGTCAATAAATGAAAAACGAATTGTAAAGCTGACGTAAACAATGTCTACACGATCAGCAGCCAGTCTCCACCGGAAATCCATTTGATGAGTACAGCACGTGCGATTTCCGTACTTAGACTTATAGAACGAGTTCAATTTAATAAACAAAAATTATATAATTCCTGGATGATTTATGTAGGCGGGGATGCTGTTTTCCATACGAAAATGCGCGAAAAAATAACAATAGTTTATTTCATCCAATATATATGATCTAACATTATGCATGATGATGAAGCATTCCCAAGGTAGAAAATTATCCGGAAGTGTCCTATATTGACATTTACAAAACAATTAATTACTGTAATTGATATCGGCCATGACATTATTACCAAGTGCTATGTAACGACACAGCATTTTGTAGATCTATTTTATCACTATCTTCGAAAACCGAGGGATCGCTCTCGAAAGTATAGAAAGAAATCCCACTTCCGTAGAGAAAAGGACGTGGAAAGGTATAGGGTCACCTGCCCGACTACGTGGGTTTTCTCCGGGTACTCCGGTTTCCTCCCACAGTAAGACCCTCGCACTAACATCCGGGCCATCATGAGTGATTAGTATAATTTGTAAAAACTTGTTTCGATATTGTTGTAACAATAAATGAAGTTGATATTTTAAGTATCGAAGCGGAACCATTTGATTTCAAGGATGGTGATCAGATTCAATATATAGCAATCAATTTATAGTGTAGGGGATGAAGACGTTTCCGAATGTGTTTTAGAAGCAATGGCCGCTTTTGTTTATTGCGATCAAAACTGTAGGGTCGGTTGGACCAGAGTTGTTCGTTTATGAAATAAGGTCGGATCCTGCTTTCAGGCGAGCCTTGACAAAGTCTTGCAAGGCTTGCATAGAAGATTGTAGGTCCGCCAGGATTTAAACCCGAAAATGTTACATTTACGAACAGTCCCATTTGATATTGCGGCACATATATCTGCCATCAAAGTTAATACGTTGCGTTACGTTAACACGACTTCTGAGATAGTTATTGAGACAACTCATGCTACTTAGATTTCATTAAGTCGATTTTTTACAATTTATTTAAACTTATTACAATTTTTATTACGACTGATGAACTTTATATTATCCCGTGATGATTATCGCGGCATACACCATCGTAACATGGAAACCCAACCTGTGTTACCCCTAGTAACCACGATATACAGGAGATCTCATCTAATCGGTGATACAATGGCATTTAGACAATACCATTTTCTATAGTTGTTACTGTGTACAAGTCATCCCATCTCGTTGATTCAATACCTCAGACATTTAGATTATATCATTAATGGCATTAAATTTTAGTATGAATGGAGAGGAATAATTTTACTGGGTTTCATTGTTAAATTATCCCACGGAAATTGAATTTCATGAATGCACAATGAATAATGATAAAGCTTCATGGCATATATTTGAAATTAAATTTTCATTTTTTGACGCGTTTACGAGTTGAGTAACTTTGTTAGAATTTCAGAATGAAAAATGGAATCCGTAATACACGTCAAGAGTTTGTGTGGGATGTGTAATTTACAGAGTATTTATCTGATGGTTTTATGAATAACTGTTGTAACTACATTACCGCACCCGGGGGAAATCTGCATTCCCTGTTGCTAGAGATGACGTCACTCTAACGTCATGGATACTTATGTAACGCCATTTACCATTGGTTACAATAATGAGCGTGCGATAGGAGCGTGATACACAGTGTAATGTGCTTAGCAGTTATTGTTACAACCTCGCCTTTCACATCATTCACGATAGCTTTATCGATGATATGACACAGTGGTAAGCACGGCAGATTAGGCACGGAGAACTACGTTAAATTAAAGGTTGATTTAAAGATGTTCTGTTCAGTGGGTACTTGTTGTTTACAGTGGCGCTTATTGTTTCTTCTGGATAGCCACGGTAACCTATGTGTCATGTCCAGCGATTCCAGTTTCACGATCATTCCTTAAACTAAAGTAATTCTTAAAGTATATTAGAAATCATTACTGAATTCCCGAGGTTAAGTTTCTTAATATTATTTTTTTTATTTTTTTCATATTTATACAAATGTATTACATGTATTTGATTAATTTGACAATGAAAAAGGATTCAGAAGTTAAGTTTCTTACGATTTTTCCTAGACTCCAATAATAATTTCCTTTAGAAAAACTGAATGGATCAAAGGATCTTACGTGGAATTGAGATCTTGGTCCTCTGATTGTTGGTATACATGTAAGCAAGCCGTTTGCTCTTCTCAGAGCATGTATGATTCTGTTTCTCCAAACAGGAATTTGCCAGATTTATTTCGCTAATGACACGTTTGCGTTGCACCCCGGCGGTGGAAAAGACGAAATTAATATGATTTAAAAGACGAAATTAATATGATTTATTTATCCCAAAATGTAAACCTAGTCTAAATGTTGGGCATCACAGCTTGCAAATCACTAATACTTAAAGCGAAAGTGATATTCCATAAAGTTAATTATGCCATTCATGATTTCGTTTTCTTTTTAAAGAGCTGTTTGGAGGACTCGCTGTGACTTGATAATTGGGATACATTTTCGAGAAGTCATGCTAATATCAGAACCCGTCCCACATGTATAACCTTTAAAACGTGACTGCGTTTCTTCGTTTATATCAAGTCTTATATATATGCAAGGCAACAGATTTTAAAGAATGTCGAAATCCAGTATTACAGTATTGATTACGGCCATAGTTCATAGAACTCAGAGAACATACCGGCTGATGTAAGCCATCGTTTATCACACCGACACTGGTCCATCGTGACATTTGTGTACTTTTGTTTAATACATATATCAGAGGCTAAACATATCAAATACATCATACATCAATCTAAACATCGTACCGGGGACGGTCGACTAAACTCCGGACGAAGACTCCCAGATCTAGAATGTCCCGTATATCTTCTTACCTATGACGTCATTCATTCATATCATTGCAATATTACCTTGTCATAACACAGTTGATGAAACGTGTATTTGGTGACCGGGTGTCGGGAGAGCGCCTGTTTTGATGTGTGTTATCTACTAGATCTGTTTAGAACCTATCGCTGCTTCTCTTCCGTCACATCTCCGTAACTTATAGTGACAACTTCAGCAGGTCTCTTCTATTACCAAGTTGTAGTAATAGGTTACGGTGCACTTTGTCGGGAACAGTATCGAATAACGTATCGAACCACACATGTAATGTTTCATATGGAATGAAGAAGGCAAGAATCATATGTACTTTCGATATAATACAATCTAACAGTATTAATCTGAACAGCAAATATACTGTTACCATAGATACCACTTCCTGGCTCCACATACGTGGAATTCTGAAATTGTATTGTGTTTTTTTTTTATGTGAAATTGTATTAAAAAAAATTACCGCCCAAAGCGAAATAACAGCTACAACCTAGTTTCAATCAATTTAGTCGAACGTCATTTTTTCTCAAATATTTGACCCTCATTTACTATAACAGACGTCTACTTAAGTCAGTCGAGGCTGTCAGAACACAAAGCAGTGAATGTCAAAAAGTCTTGCATCCGGTACAGATCGCCGGATGTCGCTCTTTGGCACTGGAGGCAAGATTCTCAGACAAAATGGCCAAGTAAGCGAGGGTCGATCGAAACAAATGGCACCGGGCAGCTTCGGGAGCACATGGTTCGTGCTATTTATTTGTCCGCGGTAAAAATTAACGTTAAGTACAAAGAAGGCGAATTATCAGAAACATAATTACTCTTTGCATTAAAAAATATGAAAAACTGTAAATCACCCGGTTCTGATGGTTTTACTAGTGATTTTTTAAAACTTTTTTGGAATAATTTAAAATATTTTATTATCAGAGCATTGAATTTTGGTTATAATAAGGGGGAGCTATCCATTACACAAAGACAGGGTATTATCACCTGTATTCCCAAAGGAGATAAAGTTAGACATTTTATTAAAAATTGGAGGCCGATTACTTTATTAAATGTTATATACATGTATAAACTTGCTTCAGCTTGTATAGCCAACAGACTAAAAACTGTTCTTGATTTTATTATTTCAGACACACAAACAGATTTTTTAAGTGGAAGATATATTGGGGAAAACACCAGACTTATTTATGACATTATGAATTTTACTGAAATAAACAACATACCAGGACTTTTAATATTTAGAGATTTCGAAAAAGCCTTTGATTCAGTTTCATGGAATTTTTTATACAAAGTAGTTGAATTTTTTAATTTTGGTGAAAGCATTAAAAAATGGATAAAAACATTATACAAAAATACATACTCTGCAATAAGCCAAAATTGTATACTGTCAAATTTTTTGATATACAAAGGGGTTGTCGACAAGGGGATCCTAATATCTATAAAAACAATAAAAATATCAAGGGCATTACAATCCAACAGAAAGATCATAAGCTCTCACAGTTTGCAGATGATTCCTCAATAATTTTAGATGGATCTAGAAACTCATTCAACGAAGCACTGAGTGTATTAGATTGCTTTGGTAAAATATCGGGACTAAAAGTAAATAATGATAAAACCAAGGTGATTTGGATTGGCAGCAAGAAATTCAGTGCAGACGTTTACCATCATAGATGGAAACTGAAATGGGGAGAAACAAAATTTAATATGCTAGGGCTTTATTTTTCAGTTAATCTAGATGAGGTTGTAACTTTGAATTAAACCACAGTTCTTAAAAATGTTAATAAAAGTATAAACCAGTGGTCACGCAGAATTTTAACACCTCTTGGTCGGATAGTTGTATTAAAATCAATCATTATACCAAAATTTAATCATCTATTCATATCTGTTCCTACACCCGACAATAATTTTATTCAACAGTTGAACACTACTTTTTTCAATTTTATTTGGCAATCACCAGTCGACAAAATTAAAAGAGACACTATAGTCCAAAGCTATGAAAATGGGGGTCTGAAAATGATTAATATCAGGAATTTTATAACAAGCCTTAAGTCTACATGGATAAGAAGATTACTTAAGAATAATGATAAATGTTGGATAAATATTTTTGAAGCAGAACATTTTCCCACCATCAACATATCAGATTTTGGTACTGACTTCATTAAAAAATTTAAGACCAAAAATGCCTTCTGGAAAAATGTTTTTCAGGCATGGGTAGATATTTCAGAAAAAACACAAATGCAAATTAAAAATATTGATCAGTTTCTTACTTTTCCTATATGGTATAACCCAATTTTCTGCATTGATAACAGGTCTTTTTTCATTAAAAAATGGTTTGAGAAGGGTGTTAAAAATGTGTGTGACCTACTGGACCAAGATAATTCTTTTCTAACCTTTGCAAACTTTAAACTAAAATTCAATATCGAGTCAGAAAACTTTTTAATTTATCAAAATATATGCCAATCAATTAAGCAAAGATATAGACAATTTAACTTTAATTTAACTGCTGAAAACATTGTTGAACGACCATTTATACCACACCATATCAGTGTAATTATGAAAAGCAAGAAAGGTTGTAAAGACATGTATATTACCCTGAATAATAAAAATAAATGTTCGAATACAGCTGAAATAAAATGGAAATTAAAAGAAAGTTTTAGAAACATGGACTGGAAACGATTGTATAGCATTCCTTTTAAATGTACAACAGATACAACACTTCAGTGGTTCCAGTATCGGTTACAAAATCGCATTCTCCCACTAAATAATTACTTGAAAACTATTGGTGTTTTGAACAATAACCTTTGTAATATGTGTAACACTGAAATTGAAACTATAGAACATATTTTCTGGGAATGTCCTCATTCTTTCAGACTTTGGCAAGATTTGAAAAACAAAATATACCTCAACTTAGATAAATTAATTGATTTTAGATTAGAAACAGTACTATTTGGAGAGACAGAAAATGTTGCCTTACCAATTAACTTTATTATCCTTTATGCAAAATATTATATATACACTGTATCAAGAAAAAAACAAAGACTCAGGTTAGATGGTTTGATTGAGTTTCTAGCATTCCGATATAACATCGAAAAATATTCAGCCTCAAAAAATGTACGCAACGAAAAATTTGATCAAATATGGTTTGAATGGAAAGATATTTTTTAACAGATTAAAAAATCAAGTTAACACAATCCATACATCTTTGTATCTTTGTTTATATAATTGATACCCTTTCTCTTGAAATGAATATTTAAATTTCATCTTGATTTTGTAATCTGATTAAAATAAAACTGCATATATCCGGTATGTTATGGTGTGAGTGGAGGTATGTGCTATTTTTTGTTTGTTTTGTTTTATAATTATCTTTTTAGCGGACATAAGAACCTGTATGAAAACCGGTGTTAAAATGCTATTTGAAAATTGATGTCAGTATATGTCCATGTCAATGTGAATGACCACATGCATGTGTCATAGAAATATTCATACACATGTGTATATATATAATATATGTACATCTGACACTGTTTGCACAGTGTATTTATTATTGTTTCTCAACTGCTTGAAATTATGCTTGCATAAGGATGCACCTGATTCAATGTATGCAAGTCTGTCTCAATGTATACATGTATGTATGTACTGTCTGTGTGTGTGTCCGTCTGTCTGTCTGTGTGTGTGTCTGTTTTGTCTGTCTGTCTCATGTATATATGTATGTGTGTATGAGTATATATGTGGGTGTATTTGTATCTGTATTATGTTTTTTGTGTATACGTGCTATATGTTATCCTTGTTTGTAATATTATGTTGTATATGGAATTTGTTAGGGTGTGAAAGAAGTATGTTTTGTGTTCTTGTCCTGTACTCTATTTGCAAATATTTTGTTTTCCCGTTGCCCTTCCTATTTATTTATTTATAGTTTGACTGATGGATGTTGAATGAGAACCCTCCTGCGTGAGGACACCCTAT
Source organism: Mizuhopecten yessoensis (assembly GCF_002113885.1). Classification (NCBI taxonomy): domain Eukaryota; kingdom Metazoa; phylum Mollusca; class Bivalvia; order Pectinida; family Pectinidae; genus Mizuhopecten; species Mizuhopecten yessoensis. The sequence goes on from NW_018405252.1 coordinate 1,261,093, forward strand.
TGTTCAGGGGCTGACTCCAGGGCTCCCCAACCCTGGCCTCCCCTATCAAAATATTTATATATGTATATATATATCTGCTTCGAAGCAGTTTATGTATATACATATCTATGAAAAAATGGCTGGGGGAATAAAATATTTGTACTGAAAAAAAAAAAAAAAAAAGTACAAAGTATACTGACAACATTGTTTCACTGTAATTATCGATTGTCAGAGACAGACCACATCACCAATTACGTTGCAATTAAATATAATCTCAAAACATTGTTAGGGAAAATTAAACAAACTGTTTTGTGCATTTTCAAAAGACTTTTACCATTTGATATTATATAACTGTGACAAGGGAGAACGCCGTCCTATATTATCTGATTTTATATAAAGTAGACACGGGTCCGCCATGTCAGGCATATCTGTAAAGCTTTGTCTTGATTCGCAAAGAGAAACCTAAGAACACTGTACTCGTCTTAGTACGCGTACACTTAGAACAAAGGAGTAATACATAAGCACTGGTCTTGGCTAGAACCCAAACGGTTTGCAATACTCGTTTATCGGAATATTACGTGTTGTTTGTAGTGGAATACTGCAAAAGGTAACAAATTCGTGACATCGTCTGATCAACTTTGGTCAGCCATCACTTCATCGTGTCTCACGTGACTAGACCAGAAGAGGCGAAGACAATCTGCTCTGCAGTGTCATCACTTTCATTAATTTCTAAGCATTTCCTCAGAAAATGCTTGCTTTATTCCTTGTTTCAAAAGAAGATTGCTTTAGAAACGAAATCAAACGTTTCTCATTCCTAAAGAACAGTACGGAGAAATGCCAGGTCGTTTTAGTGTTACCAGGTTAATCCTCACATTTACATATTTTTTAAATAGGACTTGATTGATCCCCTAGGCGGTATGATGCTTTAATGCCATTTATACATACATGTAGTCATGTCATTACTATCGGAAAGCCTATTGTTTACCGGTATTTGGCCATTATCTATTCATCTTTGATCTGTGCATGTTTGTATGGAAACGCCTACACGTGTTACATGGAAAACCTCAGTCATATACTATTGTGTGAATGTATGTATGGAAACGCGTACGTGTTACACGGAAAACCTCAGTCATATACTATTGTGTGAATGTATGTATGGAAACGCGTATGACTTGTCATTTCCTTGATATGCATGTATGTTTGGTAACGTGTACGTGTTACGCGGAAGAGCTGGCGACAGACTGATGCTTTCGATAAATCTCCTGCGCATTCTTCAGAAGACTTTAGGTAGTGCGCACCTTTAGGATTGACCAGTAGATTGCAGAAACCATGGACTTTGAGCCCTATGCTCGAAACCCTAATTTTGCACCAAGTCTGTAAATATTCTTGATGTGAACTGAGGTCCGTTGTCCAAAAAGATGTTTTGTGGAATTCTGTGGCGCGCGTATATTTTGCTAGGCAGTAATACAATCTCTCGGTATTTCAAACAATAATGTACACAAAGAATATGGAATGTTTACAGCAGATTTACTTCTGCTTTCATGAATGGACGCGATGGTGGATCATGTGGAAGGAAAGTCTCTGTGTTTGCCTCCTTGTAATAGCGCGGATCTGATGCCGACTTTATAGTGCTATCTCGCTTAAACACCATGTCGAAGGCACCTAGCACAGCATCCCGCCCGGTCACATTGCACTGACAACGGATGAACCAGTTGTTGCCCTTCCCCTAAATGCTGAACGTTAAGCAGGGAATAACAACTACCATTTTTAAGGACTTTGGTATGTCCCGGCCTGGGGACAGAACCCATTGCCTTCCTAACCGGGGAGAACGCTCAACATTAAAGCCAAAAGTGAGGTTGTTGCCAAGCAAGGCGCTAGGAAATAAAAGGAAGTTAGAAGTAGAGAGAAAGATAAAGATCCCAAATATTGCAATGGCGCAGCAGATTTATTTTGGTCGCTTTTATGTCCCCAAATAGAGGACACAAAGCAAACACTCAATTCTGCAGGAGGTTCCACATTAGTCGCCTCCTACAATACATGCAGTGTGTAACAGCAGGTGTATTCTATTCCCGATTCCCCACCTGAAAGGGTGTTTCCAGGTTGTAGATCAAGTTTATGATGTATCGTTGTAACACATGGGTATAAGCTGAAGACTACAACTAGCATTTCGCGTTCTGTTTGTGGGTATTGGGGTTGTATGTTCGTTAAAGCCTTCGAGCCGTACGTAACAGGTTGACCGAACTGAAGCGAGACGTCAACTAGCCTGTTGGTACTGTCACCGACGTTTAGTTTAAACATATTTTATTGTACAAATATACAAATGGATCGGACAACAAGTTATTACAACTTAATAGAGTCCTCTCCTCAATACGTATTGTAAAAAAAAGTGTATATGTTTTTTGGGAAAGGGAAAAGATAGGTTGAGGAAGGAAGGAACTGTGGGGTGGGAGGGGGTGGGAGTGATGGAGGGGAGGGGTGTTACCTAGAAAATTAAACTTGGAAACTGAGAAATTGATCCGCATTTGAATCAATTATAAATTATACAGATTTCATGACATGCAACCTGGTAGAGCAATTTCAAAACGAACAGAATCAATGTAACAAATAAATCAGTCAAAATAATGAAATGCAATTTCATGAACACAAATAACAACTTAAATAAGAATAGAAAATTAATTATTACTATCAAAACCTATTGCTGGATTTGATGTAATGATGCACATGTCTGAAGATACTGATGTTGTTTTCTACCGAAAGTTGACTATTTCCAAACAAAAGTAGATCTAAATTAAAATCAACATGCAAGGCATTCAAATTTAGGAGCAGGGTATGTCTTTCGTTGTTAAAAAGTAAGCACTCACAAAAAAAGTAAAAGACATTTTCACAGGGATGGCCACAATAACAAACTGGACTATCGACCAGATTTACTCTAAAAAGATCATAGTTAAGTGGGCTACACTGATGTCTAAATTTAGTATGCAAAATGTTCAATTTACGTTCTCCGAAACCTAAGTAAATTGGTGGAGGAGATGTACATTTGAAGTTAATGAGTTTTTAAAAGAATGTAATGAGGGCAATGATCGTACTGAAAGGTCCAATGAATTCCAACCGCGAAGAGTTGAAGGTATAAAAGATGAATTTGTTAGAGAAAGCCTGAAAGGACGAATTCTATAATCATCATTGTTTCTAAGGGTATAACGGTTATTTTCTGCAACGGAAGATGGCAATAGAGAATTTAAATAGTCTGGAGTTAATTTGTTGTGCATTTTATACAAAAGTTTTCTGCGTTTTCTTCAATTCGAAAGAGTTTCTAGACCAGTTTTCAAAAATTAAGTCTTCAATTCGTGCATATGAAGGAAGACCAGATATAATACGAGACGCTTCTCTTTGGGCTTTCTCTAACATTTCTGTTTCATAATTTGTACAACCATCCCAGAATTCACAAGCATATTCTAAAACTGGTAAAATAAATGATTTATAAATCTTTAAAAGATTATCACGATTTAATAAGTATTTTAGTCTACGTAAGACGTTAACTTTTTTCATAACTGAAGTATATATTGCACAAATATGATCCCCCCATTTTGCACTTGAATTAAAAATTACACCTAAATGTTTATGATGATCAGTAAAATTTAAAAATTCGCCATTAAATTCTAATTGTAAATCTTCATCAATTTCAACCAAGTTTGAAACAAAAATTACCTCAGTTTTTTCTGGATTGAATGTTACTAACCAAGTTTGGGACCATGCATTAAGAGACTCGAGATCTCTATTCATAACCGTCTGGATTTCTAGACATGAAGAGGATGATTTTAACAAAGAAGTATCGTCTGCAAAAAGACGAGAAGTTGATTCAAACACATCAGCAATACCATTAATATAGATAAGAAACAAAAGAGGTCCGACGTTCAGTCACATTCTGCTTCACGGCATAGCTTTTCAACACCGTTGGTTCCATTGCTTTAAGTTTAAGACTTTCTTCTGTTCCCTTCCATGATATCGTTACGGATAAGTATTCTCAGGGGAACCGAAACAGTCAATTCTCCACCAACTGTACGACTTCTGACACCAAACTTGTCATTGTGTCTACGCATGTTTTGTATTGCCCTTACCTTTTCCGGATCCCCTTTAAACCTTTTTTGATGATTTGTGTCCTACACCAAATTTTGTATTGCCTATGTAACCTTTCTGTTTGTTATCCTTCAAGTTCCTTTCTCAACTTCGTTGTAAAAAACAAAGTACATTGTCGTCGTATTTATGGACATCCGTAACACGATATCGTTAACGATGCATTCAAATCTAGGAGACCTTCGGTGATGAGTTTAAGTGCCAATTGTTTACCTGCATTATATATATTTACCATTTCAGAGTGTGAAAGGAGGCAGCTTTAGACTTGCGGTATCACATCAAACTTAGAGTTAAGCCTTTGCGTTTTGTTATCTCGACACTAAAACTTCCATGGACTAATATTCTCGTTTAATTGATAAATTAGGTCCTTTTGGTCCATACCGTTTGACCAGGATTTAGAACTACCACCATACTAATGTTAACATATTCAGTGGTTAATTCTGTGTCGCGACAACTCCCTGTTCTCCATACAACTTCTGCTTCACAGCGTCGCGAAGTGCCGATACTGGGTGTGTACTGCCCTTTGAATTAGTTTTAAGCGTCCAACATGTGTCTTTAGTGTATTACTATTTTGGAATCAGCATTTTGAATTCTTCTCGATGTCCACACCAACGTTAAGGAATGGTGTCGGGTATTCCATGCGGAACAAGTGTGGTTATATCGACCGACAAGACGTTCTCCCATAGGTTCAAGCTGTGTATCACAAGCAAGGTTGTCCGGAGTGCGTTTTGTTTGACGTTGGTCTTTGCTAATTTGTTCGTGTCAAATGACAAATGAGTCTATGGTCTCATTGTCCGTTACGACCTTAAAGTCAACTCCTCGAGTGGTTCACAGTATCCCTTGTGACTTCTAGGTTGTCTGGTTCGTTTGTTGTAGGCACGCCATTTCTCAATCCCCACAACATGGATAATCGTGACTACTTTTTGATCCTGTAGGTATAATTGACGCCATTGTTTACTTGCTGACACCACGTAACGTAAGCCACATACAGGACAAGGTGGCAAACAGCAAACTATCTATCGGTGGGAGTCGCTCACACACTCACAAAGTAGCAGGGCCGCTTAGGGTCACGCAGACTAGTATACCATAATCTAATACTTGTAGTCACTGTATTTTATAGAAAGTGTCTCTGAGGCGAAATAGCCCTTTGAAAGTGTTTGTGTTTGACGTGCATTATGAATTCAGATGTACCCGTTAGTGTACCCAAAGCTGGACACTTGTCGGAAAACGGGCCTGGAAATTGGCATGCTGAACTTTCAAATAAGTATTTTTATGTATTTATTTTTCAATTCAACAGTATATTGGCTTATTGGCGTTTGATATTGGTCATACGGACAGTTTCAGGATAGAAATAGTTTTCAAAACATAAATTTCTTTATTAACTTGCCGTGCGACGCTGTCTGTTTGGCCCGGATATCATTTTCAGAGACTTATATATTTATAAATATAAAAATATATAGTTTGGAGAAGACATTTTAATCAGAACCTCCTTCGAGTCTAAGATATTTAAAATATGTGTATTTTCGGCTTAAATTGATCGTTTATCAACAAAATACAAAAGTGTTCCTTCCACGTTACAGTTTCACTTGTCCTAGCGCCTAAGTGACCCTAACCAACCCTAACCCTTCCACGTTACAGTTTCACGTGTCCTAGCGCCTACGTGACCCTAACCCACCCTAACCCTTCCACGTTATAGTTTCACGTGTCCTAGCGCCTACGTGACCCTAACCAACCCTAACCCTTCTACGTTACAGTTTCACGTGTCCTAGCGCCTACGTGACCCTAACCCCCCCTAACCCTTCTACGTTACAGTTTCACGTGCCCTAGCGCCTACGTGACCCTAACCCACCCTACCCCTTCCACGTTATAGTTTCACGTGTCCTAGCGCCTACGTGACCCTAACCCACCCTAACCCTTCCACGTTACAGTTTCACGTGTCCTAGCGCCTACGTGCCCCTACCCAACCCTAACCCTTCCACGTTACAGTTTCACTTGACCTAGCGCCTACGTGACCCTAATGACATTTTGTGTCTATTTATTTAACCACGCGCTAGAAATATCAATTTGTAAAAGAAAAGAAAAGTGGATGATATCTATTTTTGAAATTTTGTCAAGCTTTTTGGAATTGATGCTTTGTATTAAAATACAGAAATATATAACTGAAAAGTGTCCCTTTTTTCGACACAATGACGGTATACCTGGTAAACTATTGAACTCTTGGGTAGGGATTTGGCTGAAAATAGCCGCATCTTACTATGTACACAGTGAGATTGACGTACTATAACGACATTCATGCATTACACGAACTGCCCTCCCCCTCGCCCGCCCTCGGGCCACTCTAGAACATTCCGACGGCAGGTTTCGACACATGTAACGTTTGCATGTAATATCAATTGTATACCCCTATTTTCCACGTGTTTATCAGCAGTAATGTGTATCTATCACAGCTCGAATCTGTTTTATATCACAAAGAGTTGTCTGCCCCATCAAATTCTACCGTTATCTTATTGTTAGTTGAGGTCCGGGCCGTCTTCGGTTTTAAGGGTTACTTTATAACAACACACTTGATTTAATTTTGAAGTGCAACTATCAGACAATATGTGTTGATGCGCGAGAATCGATACCCTTACAGGTTTTGGTCGTGCCGCGTGCCTGTGAACTCACGCGAGAAACCACCAAAAGTCTTATCATAGAAAGATGACGAATCTTAACAATTTGCTGAAGCAGAGTAACAAAACCGCATCACCGCTATTTTATAAAGGAATGATAATATAAAAGCGCACACTACGTCTAGACTACGATGCTGGATTTGTTTCTATGGGAATGCTTTATTCATGTTCTGAAACTGAAATGCACAATCAAAGATCACGCTACGTACGTCCGCGCTAATAGCATAACACCACAAAGCACACGAGACTTTGAAAAAGTTCAGATTTACTATTTTCTATCAATCTGTTGTTTATTTGCCAGTAATGTGCACAGGGAGTTTATCATATTTCTGTTTATCACCGTTATGAGGTCTAGTTATACTTCTTGTCAGCGTAATGTCAAGCACTTTCTTTTCATTGCAGCAATACCACGACATTTACACAACTGGTTTGACACGGAAGTCAAAAAGAAATACATACTAATAGAATCGGAAAACGGTTAATCTGAAATCCGGAAAATGAAACGATAATTAGATCTTGGAAATATATATCGGTGCATTGGATGTTGGAACTTAACATCAAGCGCCATATTATAACCAGATGTATCGGGGTTTTTCAGACGCTTTAGTCACAGTCTTTGATACAACATTTCGTTTGGAATTTTGCATTTGTTATACATAAATTAATGAAACCGACAACTTTTTAGAATGAAATGTTATGCCGAATGTAGGAAGCAACTAGAAGGACTTGTTACAATTAAAATGTAAAACCTAACAAAGAAACAGTAGCATGAGAGACATATAACTACGTAGTTCTATTTGACAACATTTCATTCAATAAGCCAACACAAAACCAACATGTATGCCATATTCTGAACAAAGGAGACTTACGTCGCCTAATGTTACACCTCATGTCTACTTGTAGAAGTAACACATCTAATTGATTTTATTTTCAATTTGTGTTAAAATCTGGTTGGTTTTGTAACTTGGGATGATCGATTGGAAGACCATGACACTCATTTGAAAACATTTTTCACAAATTAAACCCTGTGCTTTCATGAAGGTAATAAAGTTGACAATACCGCCTCTGTATTACGAATACTACTTTCATGGTTTTCCTTGGCATCAAATATGATGTAGTATTTGTGGCGCATACAGATGTTATCAGCTGAGGGGGTGCTGTAGTATTGGCAGCGCGTAGGGATAATATTGATGAAGAAAACGAGAACGTAATACGAGGGAAGCACATAATATGATCTTGATATCGTTAAGAAGACGTAGATAAGGAAGAGGTTTTGTTTACAAAGGGGCAAGATGATGACGTGGAAACACTACTGAAAGCGCCACCTAGTGGGATAAGAGAGAATAGATAATCAAAGCTACCCTAGCGTGTTTACTTTTGTTTTCGATAGTTTTGTTTTTCCATGGCTTTTTTTTGGGGG
>NW_018405252.1:1269309-1284076 GCF_002113885.1 Mizuhopecten yessoensis
CCAAATGTCCCGGCCACTCCTCTGTCCATATGTCCGGGCCACTCCTCTGTCCATATGTCCGAGCCACTCCTCTGTCCACACGTCCAAAGCTCCACAGTATCCATATGTCCGGGCCACTCCTCTGGCCAAATGTCCGGGCCACTCCTCTGTCCAAATGTCCCGGCCACTCCTCTGTCCATATGTCCGGGCCACTCCTCTGTCCACACGTCCAAAGCTCTCTCCAGTATCCATATGTCCGGGCCACTCCTCTGTCCATATGTCCGAGCCACTCCTCTGTCCATATGTCCGGGCCACTCCTCTGTCCACACATCCAAAGCTCTCCAGTATCCATATGTCCGGGCCACTCCTCTGTCCAAATGTCCGGGCCACTCCTCTGTCCAAATGTCCCGGCCACTCCTCTGTCCATATGTCCGGGCCACTCCTCTGTCCACACGTCCATATCTCTCCAGTGTTAACGCTTGGGTCTCCCCGTCCAAGGACAAGGGCTACTACCAGCTAACTCAAATATAAATGTTCAGTCGTCATACCATGCTTACTACCAACAACTCCGGTATCTCGTGGAGTTATTGACACCCCTCGAGATACACCAGGACCATGGTCACATCTCTGGCAGAATTGTATAACGTATGTTGACGGGCACGTGTTTTCAAATATTGATGTTTAAACTCCTGTGATAAAAGAAGTTCTATTAAACAGACCTAAAACCATCCATCTCCGGAATAAACCCACATTTATATTGGTATTGTTGCCGAATAAACAATATGCTTCAGAAGCCTAACGTTTACTGTCTGGTCTTTTATCTGTGGGCCAGTTGTTGGTACTTGAATCTTAATACAGCAGATTTTCCAAGCTAAAAATATCCCTACAATAATTGGGTAATTGAAATGCACTAAATTCTCAACCAAGTCGACCATTGCGGTTAGGTTTGCGTGAAAGAAACATGTTCCAAACTTTGGTTATACCTCGTAAATCGAGCCATTAGAAATAATTTTGTAATTAATTTTTATACAAAAATAATCTTTATTAACAATCATTAAATATGAGAATTTTGTTTTCTTTTGACACAACGTGTGGCATCACTTTTGGGTAATTTGCAAGAACAATGACAATCTCTAACGGTGTTGCGCCTATTAACGCGTCAGTATTGGTAGCGAGAAGTCGTTTGTTCAAACTGTAATTTAAATTGAATAAAATCGACTTAACCTGCCTGTCTCAACGATATATTAGATTGGTTGTGACAGTTAAGGCTATTAGGGGACGCATGTATGTGAGAGAAAATCAGATCACTTCCCGAGTTTGATGCGAGTCTCTAGAAAATTGCAGCAAATAAATTTAGCTTCTTGCCTTGCAGTTAAATCCCACAGTCCTGCTAATTACAGTGGAGCCTCCATATTTCATTCTATTTCTTCTACAGCTCCGAGAGATCAATTAATGAATATCACATTTAACTTAATCTTAAAACGTTCTTATTTATTGTCCTATATTACCCAGGCGTAAACAACCAGAAGAATACCCGCTGCCACTCAGTCGCGACAACAGGCAGCATCGACTGTCAACGATGCTATTTATCACACACACTGCATCGCAATCGATCATATGTGTATATTTATAACAATTTTCAACATCGCTTTTCTCAAACTATTTGACGGTTGATCTGTATCGCTTACGTATATATGTCAATTAGCTGTATCGTGTATGATAAATGTGATGTTGATTTCGTTTTGAAGCAATGTTTAAATAGGCCGTCTCTCCGACTCGAAAATTTTAGTTATCTTCCTTGAGATTTGCCTACGGGTGGTGCTCCGCGATTTACTTCCGGGAACTGATCTAATAACCGGAACATTTTCTACTTTACGCATGGCTGTGAAAGCTATACAACGTCATGCATCAATATTGGATTTTGCCTCTAGTGTGTATGAAAATAAGACCCTAAACTGGACACTGGCGCCACCTGGTGGCATATGTTGTTAGGGTGACCTAACGCACACGTAGACATCAAGGGTCACTTAAAGTGTCATCTTACCGAAATGTCATTTTCTAGTTTTGGTAATTCTGACAACAGGCTTAGCAGAGGTGCTGGGTGAAACATCGCCGAAAATTAGGCAGGGAGAAGGAATGAAAAGTTCTCTCAGACCCTCGTGTGGGATTACCGCTGCGGCAGTACACACAAATAAAAGTTTCATATAACCTTACCTCAACACCGAGGTCTATACACACAAATAAAGGGTTATGTATAATCTAACATTTATTATAAACAAGGTAAGTATAGACTACGTGGTGGGCGGTACTCTAAGGTCTGCGCGTGAGTTTATATAAGGCACGTGGTTTACATATACAAAATGTGATATATTGAGTTTTGTGAGCCATCTGTTTGTCATACTATGATACCAGTAGTGGCCAGTCATCTATCAGATTTCTACCTCAAATGTAAATAATCTGAATGTTACAGGCGGGGTTTTGAACCGAAATGTTTGCGTAGATTTGTGATTTCGTTACAAGTGGGCAAACACTCTATGTATTCCCGAAAAACTAAATATCTAAGTCACACTAAGTGAGTGAGAGAAGATTTTTGATTAGGACGTTTTCATTTTCTATCTATCAACTTAATTTGTTTTACAACAAGCAACAAGTTATACCAACTTATATCAATCACCCTTGTTGGCCCAGATGTAAGCGCACAGGGGGTCTTGATTGTGAGAGGAAACCGGAGTACCCGGAGAAAACCCACGTGATCGGGCAGGTGACCCCATAACCTTTCACGTAAGATCGGGGAATTGAACCCCGGTTGCCTTCGTGAAAGGCGAGAGCGCTATCCGCTGTGCCACCCGACCAACCTAAGATTTCATTTTGACTTGCTGAATAGAATACTTTCTAATGCTGCAGTAGTATATGTTTAAGTGCTGAATTATTTCGTGTCCGTAAACTTAACAATTAAACATTAAATATGTTCTATTGTACCAAAACATGTGATCTATAGCAAGGGACCATTCTGAAATGTGCTATGTATTTTTAACATGGTAATTAATTATTGATTTCAGGAACAAGGCGCTACCGACATTACAATTCAGGCGCGAGACATTTCCAAGATGTTATGTAACCGCTTTATTTCCAATTCACACAATTCTCTGATGACCGGGACAAACACATGCTTTCAATTTCTCCAATTATTTGCGTGTTGAAAGAAGAAATATTTGAAAGTTTTTACATCGTGTTGAGAACGTAACTGCAATAAATACGGATCTAAGAAGGGCCCTGGCCTCGTTTTCATGGTGGTGTCTGCCAGATTAATGTTATATTTCATTTCCAGTGAGCGATATTAGAAGTAGATCGGGATTTATGTGTTTACGAAGGAAAACTGAAGCGTAGAGTGTAAGGAAGACATTACCGGCGTGCCCTACTGAACGCCAGGTTTGGGATGAAGGACGTCAGGACTCTATAGGGAAATTAAAGCGAGAGGCACCGAACCTGGATCTAAAGCAGGCTTTGAATTACGATATTGTTATTCGCCTTACACCGACGTGTATTTTTTATCTTTCAGGAAAAAAACTTACAAGACAAACTGAACAGTGATATAATAACGGTACGGACTTGATATATACTAGCCGCACATGGGGCAATACAACACACATGCCTATGATCCTGTCTAATCAAAACAGCACACGTCCCAAAATCCTGTTCAATCAAAACAACACATCGGTCACTAATCCTGTCGAATCGAAACAGCATCCGTCACTTATCCTGACCAACCAAAACAACACGCGTCACTAATCCTGTCCAATCAAACAGCACATAAGTCACTATGTAATGTAAGAGCACTTGTTGAGGACCTCAAAAGAATCATTTGTAGCAAGTTTGAAGTCAATTGCTTCATCCATTTTAGGGAAGTAGTCTAAACTATTTCAGCCAAACAGACGGCCACCTCAGGCGTTAAGATCGTCACGAAAAGAAAGGACACTTGCTGGGGACCTAAGTCCGAGTCTGAAGTCAATCGCTTCAGCCATGCTTGAAAAGAAGTAGAAATGTCTCAGCAAATCAGAGCCCATGGTGTCCATCTTGGATTTTCGGATCGGCAACAAATCCACTCGATCGAGACACTACGAGGAACATTTTAAGCATATTTGTAGGGAGTTCTGTGGTTCTTAAGAAGAGATCGAAATGGTAACGCACGGAGCTCGCCCTAGTCGTCCGGTATAACGTCGGTATTATCTCGTCCGAGTTGTACGTTATAACGTCGGTATTATCACGTCCTAGTCGTCCGGTATAACGTCGGTATCATCACGTCCGAGTTGGCCGGTATAACGTCGTGTATTATCACGTCCTAGTCGTCCGGTATAAAGTCGGTATTATCACGTCCGAGTTGTACGTTATAACGGCGGTATTATCACGTCCAAGTTGTCCGTTATAACTCCGATATCATTACGCCCTAGTCGTCCGGTATAACGTCGGTATTATATCGTCCAAGTTGTACGTTATAACGTCGGTATTATCACGTCCGAGTTGTCTTCATTACGCCCTAGTCGTCCGGTATAACGTCAGTATTATCACGTCCGAGTTGTCCGTTATAACGTCGGTATTATCACGTCCGAGTTGTCTTCATTACGCCCTAGTCGTCCGGTATAACGTCAGTATTATCACGTCCGAGTTGTCCGTTATAACGTCGGTATTATCACGTCCGAGTTGTACGTTATAACATCGGTATTATCTCGTCCGAGTTGTACGTTGTAACGTCGGTATTATCACGTCCGAGTTGTACGTTATAACGTCGGTATTATCACGTCTGAGTTGTCCGTTATAACTCCGAAATCATTACGCTCTAATCGTCCGTTATAACGTCGATATTATCACGTCCGAGTTGTACATTATAACGTCGGTATTGTCTCGTCCAACTTGTCCTTTATAACTCCGATATCATTACGCCCTAGTCGTCCGGTATAACGTCAGTATTATCACGTCCGAGTTGTCCGTTATAACGTCGGTATTATCACGTCCGAGTTGTCCGGTATAACGTCGTGTATTATCATGTCCTAGTCGTCCGGTATAAAGTCGGTATTATCACGTCCGAGTTGTACGTTATAACGTCGGTATTATCACGTCTGAGTTGTCCGTTATAACTTCGATATCATTACGCCCTAGTCGTCCGGTATAACGTCGGTATTATCTCGTCCAAGTTGTACGTTATAACGTCGGTATTATCACGTCCGAGTGGTACGTGATAACGTCGGTATTATCACCTCCGAGTTGTACGTTATAACGTCGGTATTATCACCTCCGAGTTGTACGTTATGGCGTCGGTATTATCACGTCTGAGTTGTCCGTTATAACTCCGATATCATTACGCCCTAGTCGTCCGGTATACCGTAGGTATTATAACGTCCGAGTTGTACGTTATAACATCGGTATTATCTCGTCCGAGTTGTACGTTGTAACGTCAGTATTATCACGTCCGAGTTGTACGTTATAACGTCGGTATTATCACGTCTGAGTTGTCCGTTATAACTCCGATATCATTACGCCCTAGTCCTCTGTTATAACTCTCCGATATCATTACGCCCTAGTCCTCCGTTATAACGTCGGTATTATCACCTCCGAGTTGTACGTTATAACGTCGGTATTATCACGTCTGAGTTGTCCGTTATAACGTGTGTATTATAACGCCCAAGATGTCCGGATAACGTCGTGTATTGTCACGTCCTAGTTGTCCGTTATAACGTCGGTACTATCATATCCAAGTTGTGCGGTTTAACGTCGTGTATTATCACGTCCTAGGTGTCCAATATAAAGTCGGTATTATCACGTCCTAGTTTTCCGGTATAACGTCGGTATTATTACGTCCTAGTTGTCCGGTATAACGTCGTGTATTATCACGTCCTAGTTGTCCGTTATAACATCGGTATTATCACGTCCTAGTTTTCCGGTATAACGTCGGTATTATCACATCCTAGTTGTCCGGTATAACGTCGTGTATTATCACGTCCGAGTTGTCCGTTATAACGTGTGTATTATAACGTCCGAGTTGCCCGTTATAACGTCGTGTATTATAACGTCCGAGTTGCCCGTTATAACGTCGGTATTATAACGCCCAAGGTGTCCGGTATAACGTCGTGTATTGTCACGTCCTAGTTGTCCGTTAAAACATCAGCATTATAAAGTCCTAGTTGTCCGTTATAACGTCGGTACTATCATATCCAAGTTATGCGGTATAACGTCGGTATTATAACGTCCGAGTTGTCCGTTATAACGCCAGTATTATCTCGTCCGAGTTGCCCGTTATAACGTCGGTATTATAGCGCCCAAGGTGTCTGGTACAACGTCGTGTATTATCATGTCCGAGTTGTCCGGTATAACGTCGGTATTATAACGTCCGAATCGTCCATTATAACGTCGGTATTATCACGTCTAATTTGTCCGTTATAACGTCGGTATTATAACGTCCGAGTTGTCTGTTATAACCTCGGTAATATAACGTCCGAGTTGCCCGTTATAACGTCGTGTTTTATCACGTCTGAGTTGTCCGTTATAACGCCGATATCATTACGCCCTAATCGTCCGTTATAACGTCGGTATTATAACGTCCGAGGTGTCTGTTATAACGTCGGTATAATCACGTAATAGTTGTTCGGTATAACTTCGGTATTATCTCGTCCGAGTTGTACGTTATAACGTCGGTATTGTCTCGTCCGAGTTGTACGTTATAACATCAGCCTTATAACGTCCAATTGTCCGTTTTAACATCGGTATTACCCCGTCCTAGTTTTCCGGTATAACGCCGGTATTATCACGTCCGAGTTGTCCGGTATAACATTGGTATTATCACGTCCTAGTTTTCCGGTATAACGTCGGTATTATCACGTCCGAGTTGTACGTTATAACGTCGGTATTATCACGTCCGAGTTGTCCGGTATAACGTCGGTATTATCATGTCCGAGTTGTCCGGTATAACGTCGGTATCATCACGTCCGAGTTGTCCGGTATTAACATCGGTATTATCACGTCCTATTTTTCGGTATAACGTCGGTATTATCACGTCTGAGTTGTCTGTTATAACGTCGGTATTATCACGTCAGAGTTGTCTGTTATAACGTCGGTATTGTCTCGTCCGGGGTGTACGTTATAACATCAGCATTATAACGTCTAATTGTCCGTTTTAACATCGGTATTATCACGTCCTAGTTTTCCGGTATAACGTCGGTATTATCACGTACGAGTTGTCTGTTATAACGTCTGTATTGTCTCGTCCGAGTTGTACGTTATAACATCAGCATTACGCCCTAGTCCTCCGTTATAACGTCGGTATTATCACCTTCGAGTTGTACGTTATAACGTCGGTATTATCACGTCTGAGTTGTCCGTTATAACTTCGATATCATTACGCCCTAGTCGTCCGGTATAACGTCGGTATTATCTCGTCCAAGTTGTACGTTATAACGTCGGTATTATCACGTCTGAGTTGTCCGTTATAACTTCGATATCATTACGCCCTAGTCGTCCGGTATAACGTCGGTATTATCTCGTCCAAGTTGTACGTTATAACGTCGGTATTATCACGTCTGAGTTGTCTGTTATCACGTCGGTATTATCACGTCAGAGTTGTCTGTTATAACGTCGGTATTGTCTCGGCCGAGGTGTACGTTATAACATCAGCATTATAACGTCTAATTGTCCGTTTTAACATCGGTATTATCACGTCCTAGTTTTCCGGTATAACGTCGGTATTATCACGTACGAGTTGTCTGTTATAACGTCTGTATTGTCTCGTCCGAGTTGTACGTTATAACGTCGGTATTATCACGTCTGAGTTGTCTGTTATAGCGTCGGTATTATCTCGTCCGAGTTGTCTGTTATAACGTCGGCATTGTCTCGTCCGAGTTGTACGTTATAACCTCAGCATTATAACGTCCAATTGTCCGTTTTAACATCGGTATTTTCACGTCCTAGTTTTCCGGTATAACGTCGGTATTATCATGTCCGAGTTGTCCGGTATGACGTCGGTATCATCACGTCCGAGTTGTCCGGTCTTAACATCGGTATTATCACGTCCTATTTTTCGGTATAACGTCGGTATTACCACGTCTGAGTTGTCTGTTATAACGTCGGTATTATCACGTCAGAGTTGTCTGTTATAACGTCGGTATTGTCTCCTCCGCGTTGTACGTTATAACATCAGCATTATACCGTCCAATTGTCCGTTTTAACATCGGTATTATCACGTCCTAGTTTTCCGATAACGTCGGTATTATCACGTCCGAGTTTTCTGTTATAACGTCGGTATTGTCTCGTCCGAGTAGTTGTACGTTATAACATCGGTATTATCTCGTCCGAGTTGTACGTTATAACGTCGGGATTATAACGTCTGAGTTGTCCGTTATAACTCCGATATCATTACGCCCTAGTCCTCTGTTATAACTCTCCGATATCATTACGCCCTAGTCGTCCGTTATAACGTCGGTATTATCACGTCCGAGTTGTCCGGTATAACGTCGGTATTATCACGCCCGAGTTGTCCGGTATAACGTCGGTATCATCACGTCCTAGTTGTCTGTTATAACGTCATTATCATCACGCACGCCCGTGTTCGCTATTATAGAACAGGTTTCGGAAGAGTCAATCATGTGTGAGATATATATAAACATGTGTGAGATATATATATATATATATAAACATGTGTGAGATATTTATAATCATGTGTGAGATATATATAAACATGTCTGACATGTATGGTACTACTGAGGAAAGTAATGTCAAATTCACCGATAAAATCCTGCCATGATCACAGCAGATACAACGGTGGTCTATTTTCACATGACTTGAAAGGACCCTAAGTCGGTGGTGCGGATGTATTTGTAACGATCCCTATAGATTATACCAGGTCATCAACAGCTATACCTGTACTATTATCTGTGGGACCTAATCAGCCAGGACAAAACTGTAGATCCCCATGAAATCATTCCGCTTCATGTGTAAGTGATACGTCAGGCGGAATGTCACAACCTGTGATTTGTCGGAGTTAATTAAGTGTCATCTCGGACACATTATCAAAATATTGTGGACAAATCTTGTGTTTGAACACGTGAGCTTGTACGCAATTATACTTGTGTGCTGCAGGTCAGGTTCGTGCCGAGCACGCTGCGAGTTGTGTTCATCTTAGGATCTGAAACCGCATGGAGAATCAAAATTCTCTTCCAATTCATTTCATTCGAATAACTTTTTATTTTTATTTCTTTTGTTTCATTGAAAGGGATATAAACATGACAGAGAACTACCTCTTTGATTGTGTTCCATCGGAAATTTCAACTCTTTGGCGATTCAATGTAAATGGTGCGAACACTTTGATGTGTAACGCGTGACGCTTGATCACATGACAGGAATAGTCGAGTGTTTCATTACAAGCATTCTCCCAGTTGCATCACGTGATACGTCTAGTCTGGTATCACGTGATACGTCTGTCACAGCTTATGTCGGTAACATGGTGATAATTTAGTTTCATCAGAGCTATGATGTTTACCCTATTTATTGAAGTTTTATTTTAGATAACTATTGTTTAATGCTGTGAGAGTGAGTTAATATTGATCATCGTTTGGTGTTACAAACAGAACATAACTAATGGAGGACATCTCCATACGAATCTAGCATTACAATCGAATTGGTTGATGGAAGCATTTAGCAATTAAACTGCCTCTTGATTTGTGATAAATTCGATGCGGTTGTTATATGTGCAGATATAAAATATCGAGTTTATCTGTTAAACTGCTTAGGTTGGCACGATCAGTTTGTGTCATTCTGTAATGGGTTATCTGCTGTTACAAATACTCTGATTTCGTTATTTAATGGTCCATAAAAGCCAAGTACTAAACCAACATACATTTGTATTACTTCCGATGACACATTGGGATACAACATGACGACAATAACAAAACAACAACAGTAGCAACAACAACAACGACGACGATAATAACAACAACGGCATTAACACCAGCGATGACGACGACGAAGACGACAACAAAAACATCATCAACAACATATCCGAAGCAAACAATATTGTACAATAAAATGCTGTAAAATGCAAATTGTAAGTTTGAACTTTAAAATTCGCCCATGTACGGATTATGTGAAATAAAAAAAGAGAGAAGCACATTGACAATAAACAAGGTAAAAGATGTAGATATACCACAGCGTCAACTCAAAACACCAAAATATACCACAGCGTCAACACAAAACACCAAAATATACCACAGCGTCAACTCAAAACACCAAAAAATACCTCAGCGTCAACTCAAAACACCAAAATATACCACAGCGTCAACTCAAAACAATTTATACCACAAGAAAAGGAAATGTACGTTTTTAGAAAAGGATCCCTGGTCGATGGGCCTGGTAAATTGTATTTCAGAATCTTAGCAGTTGTTGGAAGATGTTGGTTCGCTAGGATAGGTTTATTATTTATATCTCAGCAACAATAGAACGCAAACTAGGACGGCAAGAACGGACACAAAAACTTAGAAAGACATAAGACATAAATGGACGTACAACGTCACACATATACAAATATTCAATCTACAGACAGACGAGAGATGGAACACTCCATCATCTACGTACATTAAAAGCGCAAGCAACAAACAAATGACGCCCGAGACACTCCAATAACTACGAACATAATTGTTCAAGTAAAAGACAATTGATCTATGGGAGACTCAAACAAACAAAACTGGTATGTTGTCAGCGAACGACTCTGGAGCAGATATCAGCATCGGAACAACAAACACCCAAATAACAGAATAGATGATGAAGGAGAAAACTGACTGAGGAAAAACAGGTACAAGTGGGAAAACCGACAAATAGCAACTGAATGTCATATTTTGGCCTTGATGACCTTTGATATATATAATACAACCACATATGCTACCTAGTATAATTATATCTTTATAGTACATCTGTGGGCGTGAAGTCGTCCTGTTTGTTTACTGTAAGCATAACTGACTGTAAAACAAGACAGTCTTAAAATGTTCCACTCTTCCTGTGGTACGGAATACCCAACTCTCTTCCCGTACTAGAAAGCACCCATACGTATCACGGAAGGTAACAGGCGCGCTTCCTTAAAACATGTTTGTACGTTTCCAAATGGCACTGTTTCGGTTGCCGTTTCGTTTCCGAAAAAGATACTATTTCCTTTGCATTTGTGACATGCTTTCAAACCAACCAAATCCATCAACCAAATCACTGTTTGTACTAGTGACGTCATCACTGGTCGTGCATCGGTGATATCTAGAGTGGGTACTGATTGGAAATTCCTTCAAGAATGTCGGTGACTGGTTTCAAACTCTGCGTAAAAGGCTGCGTAAACTTCAATGATTAACTAAATGATAATTAATCTCTTCGCTGCCGACTGTTGATCTAGAATTTGGCGTAGAGATCACCAGAATGAAATTAAGATTTACCGTTTGTACTCCACTGGTTTCCTGCTATAATACTACGTACTATTTATCTACAAATCAAACTGTCGGGTTAACTGATTAATGCTAATTGATGTGTAAATATAGGTACTCGCTCGCGCCCCGCGCGCGCTACGCCGTATCAGTGATCTACATGGGATTAGAAAGTCCTCACAAGGTCGACCTTTCTCAGCGATTTTATTGCCCACCACGGTAGTTTGGACATTAAATGTTAAACATATGGTAATCCTTGATACGGACACTGTAGTAATGCCACATGCCAAAGAGAAGTCCAGAGTAAGCAAAGAACTTTTAAAAATAAGTCTTACAACTTGTCTTATTAACCGGCTTCTTGTGCACGCACGCGCTAACCCGTCTGCTCCTGCTATCGTACACTACAAACTTCCAGACGTGTTACCTACATCATGAAATATATGGGTGACATTTGGACAAATTGGAACATAAAACAAGCGGATATGACAAGGAAACATATACATCATGTATCTATATCTGTTGTCATAATGCAGTCTTAAATAGCCACTTCTGCTTGTATCTGCCGCACGCGAAGGTCTATAACATAAACTGAAAGCTTTATCAGATGCAATGTGACAATTTATCTAGACATATTGGTCTACCTCGCAAAGCTAGTATATCATCATTCCCTCCTACGATCGGGAGCCACGCACATTTAATATCTGAATCTAGGAACACCATAGTCGTCTACATACACTCGGAACAGCATAGTCGTCTACATACACTCGGAACAGCATAGTCGTCTATATACACTCGGAACACCATAGTCGTCTATATACACTCGGAACACCATAGTCGTCTATGAGTCCGGCAAACGGCAGCTGTGAAAAACTAGCTTTGCACACAAACTGTTTCGTATTTTTCTACCGCAAGTGTAATTAACACCAATATAAAATATTATCAATAAGTTCAGTTGATATATTTAAACATTAACTATTATATTAACGCATATATTTTAAAAGATTGGTATTAGGAAGCACACATTACTATATACTAAAATGCCTGGAATAATCCCGAGTTAAAAAAAAATTCCGAACGAAACTCTAGTGTTCCGAAGAGCAATTGGGAACTTAGAGAAATGTCTGTGAAGTTGCCGGGTTTGATTATTCAAATGGCCATTGGTTTTTGTTGGCCAAAAAGTAAAAGGGTCAGAAATAGTTCTTATTGGTGAGAATCACTGTCATTTGTTAATCTTTTGCACGTCATTTTCAACATGAATGAGACAAATGAAAGTAGATTGCTGAGGTTTTATATGGTGAGGGTCCAGTAGTGCAGCTGTAATGATGCCAAACTCGGTAAGAGCGCAGAATTATTGTCATAATCAGTCACCACATATTCAATTATAAAGTGAGATTTTAAAATTCATCTTGATTTATGTTATTTTTCGTACACAGCCTCGTTGAAGAATTCTAGTTTGGGTTTGATTTGGGGGGTATTTGTTTTTGTTTTATATTATTAATGAGGAAGTCTTGGTTTCTTTGACATGTGTCTACCTGAGGTATGTCGTTTCTTCTAAGTTTCTGGTTAATAATTTTACAGCAATTTCGAGGTAAAGATTCAACATTTATCATTCACATCACTTGTTGTAAGCAAATTTTATGGATTTCTGCTGATTATCCTGTGTTATAAATTCCTGGTTTAAAGTTTGTGCTTTTTTGTGTGAGTTAACAGGTAAAGTATATGTACAACTGTTCAGTGTTCCTCCAAACCAATCAATTTAGTTAATCTCCCCCTCACCCACCCCAAGTAGTTGGTTTAGAAATGTTTCCAATTTTTCAAAGACTCTTATATGTTATTTAGACCTAGTGGTAAAGAATCTTGCAAACTACCAGATATAATCAAATCTTAAATACATGGAGAATATTTGTAATGAAATACGATTTACTATACCCAGAACATTAACTGCTTATTTTTACATTTGATCTAACTTGACCTCTCGAGGTTAATTTTAAGTCAAAAAAAAAAATCACAATAAAATTTATTTTACAGGCAATTTTTTTATCAAGAATATTTATACGTTGTATGTGTACATATCACTATAGCAAGGCTATTTCATTAGATTAAATTAATCTCATCTTTATTTATGAAAAGTTTCTGGCACTAGATCATAAACTAGGGAACTTAGATATAATTTCAAAAATGAAGAATGTCTTATATTTCAGTTCCTTTTCCAAATTAATTTTATCACACAGGGGAGCATATGGTAACTGTACTTTTCCCCCAAAGTTTGAAGCAGATTCCAAGAGAAATATTGAGTTTACTAATACATGAGCAAGATACTTTACTCAGCTTGTTCCAGTCTACTCAGCTGTAAATGAGTATGCGGTTGGGTAGTGCTAGAAATGTAGAATGCTAGCTGTGAGTGCCGAAATTGCAGCACCGGCTGTATGCTCCCCAGGGAGTTGAGAAAGATATTGACTGGTTGCAAATATATACAATGGAAGATATTATATATAATTAATCAGCATCACATACATGCCAGAATTCTTGGAGACCAATCAGTGAGTTTTACAATCATTTTAATGGAATTGAGGTGAAAATAAGGGATGTTTTATTCGCGGCGTTTTTCACGGCAAAAAGACTATCTTACTCAGATAAATTAATGAAATAAAGCACAAAATCTTTAAGTAAGGAACTTTGTTTTGACTATGGCAGTTTTTTTGGGTATATATTGAGTATGATATTATATACATTTAATGGCACAAAGTTAACAAAACAAAATACCACATAGTTTAGATATACTAAAGCAGAAAAATAAGGATAATAGTTGTCCATGTTCATTTACATTTTAACTTCTTGATAATGTAACAGAATGTTGAAGCATGCAGAAATAATCAGCTGTGAAACTAAAGAAAACTGTGTTCAGTATTTGAACTTTTAAATTACATATCTCAGCATTCAGAACAAAGACTTTTTCCATCTTCTTCATGACATGCCCCTTATATACAGGTAAGTAGCGTCACTTCCATATATCAGGTACCAAGTATACTCCTCCCATACATCAGGTATATACACCTCCAGATTATCAGGTATATATACCTCCCATACATCAGGTACATGTATATACACCTCTGATACATCAGGTATACATCTCCTATATATCAGGTATTTATCTCCCATATACATCCGGTATATATATCAGGTAAACACCTCCCATACATCAGGTATACACCACCTATACCTCAGGTATACACCTCCCATACATCAGGTATACACCTTCCATACACATCAGGTATATACCTCCCATACATCAGGTATACACCACCTATACCTCAGGTATACACCTCCCATACATCAGGTATACACCT
>NW_018405252.1:1286469-1377529 GCF_002113885.1 Mizuhopecten yessoensis
AATTGTGAAAATTGATGCAATATGTCTGCGATAATATAAACATTTAATCCACATAAATTTATTGTTAAAAAATGTTTCCATAAGTAATTTTACAAGCATTGTTTTAAGTGTTTGAATTCAGGAACCCGCTATCAAAGGCATCTGATCGTTTTTGTAGGTGTAGTAATTCAATTTAATAAAATTACTGAAAATAAAAGAAAATCAGGGAAGACAATACAGATCTAAACATTTTAATGACTAAACAGTAAGTTATACATTCAGGAAAATTTTCCTTTCGTTGTGAAATACATATTAATAACCCTTTCTCCACCACTTACCCCTATATACCTCCTATTTCTTTTTAAAATAATGTAAATCCCGCTACAACTAGTCGTATATTTGTTGGCGCTGAACTTCTACTTTCACTTTCACATACTTCATTTCCGGTTAAAAAATACGCAACTCTGCGGCTTTCGATTAGGTGCTATACCATTCACAGCTGCCGTTTGCCGGACTCCGTCTATATACACTCGGAACACCATAGTCGGCTATATACACTCGGGAAACCATGGTCGGCTATATACACTCGGAACACAATAGTCGGCTATCTACACTCGGAACACCATAGTCGGCTATCTACACGCGGAACACAATAATCGGCTATATACACTCGGAACACCCTAGTCGGCTATATACACTCGGGAAACCATGGACGGCTATATACACTCGGAAAACAATAGTCGGCTATATACACTAGGAACACAATAGTCGGCTATCTACACTCGGAACACCATAGTCGGCCATATACACTCGGGAAACCATGGACGGCTATATACACTCGGAACACAATAGCCGGCTATATACACTCGGAAAAAAATAGTCGGCTATATACACTCTGGAAACCATGGTCGGCTATATACACTCGGCACACAATAGTCGGCTATATACTCTCGGAACACCATAGTCGGCCATATACACTCGGGAAACCATGGTCGGCTTTATACACTCGGAACAAAATAGTCGGCTATATAAAATCGGAACACCATAGTCGGCCATATACACTCGGGAAACCATGGACGGCTATATACACTCGGAAAACAATAGTCGGCTATATACTCTCGGAACACCATAGTCGGCCATATACACTCGGGAAACCATGGTCGGATATATACACTCGGAACACAATTGTCGGCTATATACACTCGGGAAACCATGGACGGCTATATACACTCGGAACACAAGAGTCGGCTATATACACTCGGAACAAAATAGTCGGCTATATAAAATCGGAACACCATAGTCGGCTTTATACACTCGGAACAAAATAGTCGGCTATATAAAATCGGAACACCATAGTCGGCCATATACACTCGGGAAACCATGGTCGGCTTTATACACTCGGAACAAAATAGTCGGCTATATAAAATCGGAACACCATAGTCGGCCATATACACTCGGGAAACCATGGACGGCTATATACACTCGGAAAACAATAGTCGGCTATATACTCTCGGAACACCATAGTCGGCTCTATACACTCGGAACACAATTGTCGGCTATATACACTCGGGAAACCATGGACGGCTATATACACTCGGAAAACAATAGTCGGCTATATACTCTCGGAACACCATAGTCGGCTCTATACACTCGGAACACAATAGCCGGCTATATACACTCGGAAAAAAATAGTCGGCTATATACACGCGGAACACCATAGTCGGCTATATACGCTCGGAAAACAATAAGCGGCTATATACACGCGGAACACAACAATCGGCTATATACACTCGGAACCCCATAGTCGGCTATATACACACGGCACACAATAATCGGCTATATCCACTCGGAACACAATAGTCGGCGATATACACTCGGAACACCATAGTAGGATATATAAACTCGGAACACAATAGTCGGCGATATACACTCGGAACACCATAGTCGGCCATATACACTCGGGAAACCATGGACGGCTATATACACTCGGAAAAAAATAGTCGGCTATATACACGCGGAACACCATAGTCGGCTCTATACACTCGGAACACAATAATCGGCTATATACACTCGGAAAAAAATAGTCGGCTATATACACGCGGAACACCATAGTCGGCTCTATACACTCGGAACACAATAATCGGCTATATACACTCGGGAAACCATGGACGGCTATATACACTCGGAACACCATAGTAGGATATATAAACTCGGAACACAATAGTCGGCTATCTACACTCGGAACACCATAGTAGGATATATAAACTCGGAACACAATAGTCGGCGATATACACTCGGAACACCATAGTAGGATATATAAACTCGGAACACAATAGTCGGCGATATACACTCGGAACACCATGTGTCCCCTGAATATATACTCGGAACAGCATGTGTATCCTGAATATACACCCGGAACAACATGTGTCCCCTAAATATACATCCGGATCAGCATGCGTACCCTGAATATCCACTCGGAACAGCATGTGTCTCTATACCATTCACAGCTGCCGTTTGCCGGACTCCGTCTATATACACTCGGAACACAATAGGCGGCTATATACACTCGGAAAACAATAGTCGGCTATATACTCTCGGAACACCATAGTCGGCTCTATACACTCGGAACACCATGTGTCCCCTGAATATACCCCCGGAACAGTATGTGTCCCATGAATATACACTCGGAACACCCTAGTCGGCTATATACACTCAGAACACAATAATCGGCTATATCCACTCGGAACACAATAGTCGGCGATATACACTCGGAACACCATGTGTCCCCTGAATATACACTCCTTTCACTTTCACATACTTCATTTCCGGTTAAAAAATACGCAACTCTGCGGCTTTCGATTAGGTGCTATACCATTCACAGCTGCCGTTTGCCGGACTCCGTCTATATACACTCGGAACACAAGAGTCGGCTATATACACTCGGGAAACCATGGTCGGCTTTATACACTCGGAACACAATTGTCGGCTATATACACTCGGGACACCATGGTCGGCTATATACACTCGGAAAAAAATAGTCGGCTATATACACGCGGAACACCATAGTCGGCTCTATACACTCGGAACACAATAGCCGGCTATATACACTCGGAACAAAATAGTCGGCTATATAAAATCGGAACACCATAGTCGGCTATCTACACGCGGAACACAATAATCGGCTATACACACTCGGAACACCATAGTCGGCTTTATACACTCGGAACAAAATAGTCGGCTATATAAAATCGGAACACCATAGTCGGCTATCTACACGCGGAACACAATAATCGGCTATACACACTCGGAACACCATAGTCGGCCATATACACTCGGGAAACCATGGTCGGCTATATACACTCGGCACACAATAGTCGGCTATATCCACTCGGAACACAATAGTCGGCGATATACACTCGGAACACCATAGTCGGCTATATACACTCGGAACAGCATGTGTACCCTGAATATACACCCGGAACAGCATGTGTAACCTAAATATATACCCGGAAAAGTATGTGTACCCTGAATATACTCTCGAAGTTGCGACAGCCTGTCCGCATCTAAGGAGCTGTCCTTAGAGCGTGACCTGGATGGGAAGGAGTTTTGAATTTCAGAGGGCCCGGTAAGCGCCAACTTGCCCCCTCAAGTCGACCGAACACAGACTTCGTCAGTGAAGTGTAGACTATAAACCATTCAACTAACCAACCAATCAACCAACCAATCAACCAACCAGTAAATAGTACCATTGTCTAAGCTGGAATTCAGTTTCTACACTCGCCAGTAAGATATTGTTAGATAAGGTTCGGGTTTGTACAACTCAACAATTAATGTCTTTGCAATATGTACGTGTAGTTCACATCCTTCTGCTGACTGACATGTAGGAGGATTAGGTACATACTGGTGAGTAACCACAGGCCTACCTGTACTATCTCTAAATCACAAGTAACTGCTGTATCCTTCGCACAGGTGTGACAACCTGCTAACTGATACGTAATATACAAAGGTAATGTACGTCACATACAGTTAATGTACGTCACCACACACAGGTAATGTACGTCACATAAGGTAATATACGTCACACACAGGTAATGCACGTCACATAAAGGTAATGTAAGTCACATACAGGTAATACCCGTCACATACAGGTAATGTACGTCACACACAGGTAATGTACGTCACATAAGGTAATATACGTCACATAAGGTAATGTGCGTCACATACAGGTTATGTACGTCACACAAAGGTGTTGTACGTCAAACACAGGTTATGTACGTAAGATAAGGTAATGCACGTCACATTAGGTAATGTACGTCACACACAGGTAAAATACGTCACATATAGGTAATGCACATACAAGTAATACACATCACATACAGGTAATGCACGTAACATAAGGTAATGTACGTCACACACAGGTAATGTACTGCACATACAGGTAATGTACGTCACACACAGGTAATGTGCACCACAAACAGGTAATGTACGTCACATAAGGTAATGTACGTCACACACAGGTAATGTACGTCACATACAGGTAATGTACGACACATACAGGTAATGTACGTTACATACAGGATATGTACGTCACATACAGGTTATGTACCTCACACACAGGTAATGTACGTCACACACAGGTTATGTACGTCACACATAGGTAAAGTACGTCACATAAGATAATGTATGTCACACACAGGTTATGTACGTCACACACAGGTTATGTACGTCACACACAGGTTATGTACGTCACACACGGGTTATGTACGTCACACACAGGTTATGTACGTCACACACAGGTTATTATGTCTCAAACAGGTAATGTACGTCACACACAGGTAATATACGTCACATTCATATAATTAAAATGACGTCATACATCGTCATGAAACTAAAACACGCTCAGATATTCAGCTGTTTTATAATTACTTCAAAAGTCGGTTAGCAGTACATTTTTACGTGTGATGATTCAGTCAATTACACGAAAACAGCTGCAAGTGCAAGTTTTTAAAATGATATTTTAACACATGGTATCTTTAATAAAGTTGGTCTCCAAAGCTGCTTTGACTACATCATAACGTACAGAAATCTCACATTAGGTTTAAAGGAAACTTTTAGATACTGTATGTAATGACTATCGACTGTTGTATGCAGAATGTTATCACCAGTCTGGTCCAGGTTTGTCCAGATACTGTACTGTAATCCGTCAGTTTGGTGCCAGACTATGTGATAGTATAATGCATAGGTTTGTAGTTGCATCAGTTTGAGATTGTGTAAGCTGATGTTGGCGAGTAACATACAACACTGTGTCAATCTAATTACTCCCTTAACTACTGTAGTCGGTCATTTTGTCTTTCCTACTGGTTCGATATGTAGTGTTCTGGAGCTCTAAAGTAATATAGGATGATAATCTAGTTACTAGTGTAGGTTCGTGAGGTGTGCCGCACACTGTGAACTGTCGTGTTTTGGTGCATGTTCTTAAAACCAAGTAGAATACAGACGTTTACTGGACAATGAACGAAGCCCAGACACCTGCTTTACATCGTACGCTTTAATCGGTTATGATTAATCAAAATAACTGCTATACAAACGCACAATATACACGTGATTAAAAACAGATTTATACAACTATGAACCACTTTCCGAAAAGAGTTCATACTTATGAATTAGCAAGTGGTGTTGGGTGAGTACATTCCCCTCTCGGATAGACACAGACCGCTGATTGGTGGATTAGCGTTTCAGAGTTTGACGCTCAGATAGTTGCTGAGGCTGAAAGGGAACATAGTACATGTTACACTTGGATGGTCACGGCAATTGCAGCCTCTGTCAATCCCCACTTATATTACTTATCGATCAAACGTGGCGGAGAGGCTGGAAGTGTGTAGGGTCGTAATAGTGGCGCAATCAACAATTTGTCGTCACACTCGCCTGTGCTATCCTCACCTACACGTGCAGTGTCCACACTAACGTCAAAGTCGGACTTGTATCGGAGTTACGGACAGTGTGAGAAATATCCGGACGGATTTTAGGGTTGTGTCGTTAGCCCAGATCCTAGCAGTGTTATACCGACGGGATACCTTACTACTTATCTGGTAAGTAAGAGGAATTTTACATCGGATAGTTTCGGTACATTTATACAAACCTACCTACAATAACGCCCGAAAATAAAATAGTTATAAAATGTCAACCATATTTTCGTCAACCATTCACTAATAAATAGCATGGGAAACTTTATCGGTGAATTCAATGCATGTACCCTTTTTAGGAGTTGGCCAGTATAATCTGGTATAGAAGTCGTTACGTACTTAATTTTATAAGCGTTGTGAGTCCGCATGAGGAATTGGACGTCCGTATGAGGAAATGGACGTCCGTATGAGGAAATGGACGTCCGTATTACCGTGTACGTCCGTATGAGGAAATGGACGTCCGTATATCGGTAGTGGATGTCTGTACACACAGTGGAAGTACAAAATGCACATTTTCCACAGTGGCTGTAATGACAACCATTCACAAACTTTAAACGGAACAGTAATAGTTGAAATGAGAGATTCATCCAATCAACTCGTTTAACGTCTATCCCGTTGCTACCGTTTCGCTGTTTAATGACTGAAGACAATTTATCACTCCCGTTCTTGCTCCATCGCGATAAAGCGATAAATAACTCGCAGATTGCCCCGTCCATGTCACTGTGCAGTGGGTTCGGTTAATACCTGCCACGAGACATATTAACCATGGCGTTAACCGCGCTTATTGTTTATCGTTGTCATTTATGAGAAATATGTTACAACTAGACTAGGTTTATTGAGAGACGGCCATTGTATGTCTGACAGGGTGATCCCGGGTGTACAGACCCAGCGTTGTTGTTCACGCTGGCAGTGTTTGTAGTCCTCAACACATCGACGCTTTTCTCATCAAATATATATGTTTTGATTAAGAAACACGAAAGCATGACATCTGATTGTTAGGGTAATTTACTATTGACTAAGTTTGATGTTTCTGGTGATAAGTTTTGTTGTGGCTAAGCGAGGTTTGACGAACTTGAACTTGATGTGGCTGGTAGAAAAGGCTTGGTGTTTTAACAAAGTTTGATATGCCACAAAATGCACCCTTAACACTTCAATAATATATACTGCAGTCACACCCGACATTCTTTAAATATGACGTAACATTCTGTGTCCTATTCAGTGATGTAGACATTCACTTCCGCAAGAAGAAACCATATAAACAAGAAACGTTCACAGGCCTATGAACGCAATTGAATAATCGTAATTTGTGACACTTCTCCTTATGAGGCGATCGTAAGAAGCAAACATTTCTGTGACGTTAGGCTGTTCCAAGAACAAACTGACGACACAGACGCTATAGATGTGTATGTATATGCTACATCCTTACGAACTCATTATACCATGTGTATCTTTAGAAGTGTAACAGTACATTTACGTACCATTGTAAGTGTTGTGATTTATAGTTCTATTAAAATAACATATTCACTTTATTTTACCCATTTAAAATGCTTAAAAGTTTTTTCATTGACGAAAACGTAAGTTGATTAAGTATCTAGTTTAGATGTTTCGAAAATCGAAGTCTGTTTGCGTATATATGAATTATTGAAGGGAAGAAACAGCTAAAGTGCGAGCACTAACGTTACTGCGACACTTCTGAGCACACTTCGCTGTATACCAAAGTCGCGATTTCCAATGGATTGATTCCAAGCTCCTATACCCAAGTGGTCATCAAATTGGGAAACGCGACAGCTGTGAGTGCTGACGTCCTGGCGGGGAAGATCATGCACATGTACACATCTTTAATAATTTAACCATCTACAACAATATGTACATATAAAATGCTTATCAACTTTAGTCACCGGCGCTGTAATTGATTCGGAAAGGCTACGCTATTCCATAGGGCGAATATAAACTATGTAATCGTCATTAGATCTAAAAAAATGTCTGATGAAAATCTAGTTATATATATATATTTCAAAACTTTTTACAATCAGCCTACGTTCTATCTAATTTCAAAGACAACATATCTTAGTCATGAATCATGAACCGGCTTGCTGAGTATATATTTTTGCGAGTTTTACAGTTTATATCCATGTATAATCTCAGGTTTCAAAACCTATTATTCTGACGCTGACGTGTACTTTTACAAACAAACGCAGTGTTTTTTACATTCATCTTTTTTACTTTTCAAAGAAGTTACTATAGCCGTTCGGAATGACAAAAAACATGTTGTTTTATGTATTATCGCGAGACTGTGATTTCTGGCGTGATATTAGATATGAGAGAGACGCGCTCTAGATTAGATTTTAAAACAAAAACGAATGTGACTTAAAACGACTGATAAATTGTTACGTACAATTTATCCACTAGCAATGTTTACGTCACGGAGCCAATGCAAAGGTATAGCTATAGTGGATGTTACCTGACAAACCGCCATTTCACGACTGAGTGACAACTGGCGACATCCAGCATGCTCAATTAACCCATGCCGCCTGTCATTACTATTTATCTATTTTACACTCTTTATCTGTAACCAACAGAAATAAACGTAACCGAATTTTACCGAGATCGTTCTGGTTATCGGAAACAGTTACGGCCGGTGTGACATAACGTTAATGTACTGCAGTCTTTTCTGTGTTTTTAATTTTTTAGATTTTCATTGGTTTTTATAATTGCTTTCAAAGACATTTATCGCTTTTATTATTGGTAGTTTTACAGAAATGAAACTGCGTTTTTTATGGTGTTTACTATGATTCCACCAAACCATTTTATATAGACGAATCATTGGTGGCTTTCGCATAACACCTATTATAAGTCTGTGTGCTGAAGCAAATGAACCCTCGCTTGCAGATCGCAGGGGCAAATTGTCATTACAATTCGCCCTTCAGCTTGAAGCACACTCTGATAACCCTGCTTGCCAGTATTGCTTTATACGAATTGTGCTAATCTATTTAAAGAAACGAAAAACTGACATCATGACTTATTTTGAAATCTATTGGGAACTCGGATCTAGATCTTTCTCTCATAGAAAACAAAACCGTACCCTATAGTTCTAAACAACTCGATCCCTAAGTGTCACTATAAAGGAGAAATAAAAATAATCCATGAACATAGATATCTATTCATTGTTGCTGACCGAACGTCATCCTGTCGGCTTCCCGATGTTACATCTGTTTTAACAGAAGAAATAACAGCTGTCAAGTTTGTCGTAAGTGATGGCAGGGGCGTTTCTAGGATATTTGATGGAGGGGGCGTAGACTGCAATCTGTCGCCGAGCGAGACGGAGATTCTTCTGGACCTTTGTTTTTGCTAAAAAACATAAAATAATTGTGAAATGCACTAATGTAACGGTTCCTGACTTGGAGCATGTATATTTTATAGTTAAAGTGTCAGGGTGTTTATGTGTTTAATTAATGAATATGATAAATTGCCATATTCAATACAATATTAGCANGATGTAGAAAATAAGCGGATCAGATCGTTATTCGTTCTTCAAACGTCACCTGTTGACATCATTATTTGTTCAGAAATATCATGCTGAACACACGATGCTACCTCACGATGCTTAAGCATCATGTGTTCAGCATGATATTTCACTGAGGTAGCATCGTGTGTTCAGCATGATATTTCAGTGAGGTAGCATCATGTGTTCAGTATGATATTTCAGTGAGGTAGCATCATGTGTTCAGCATGATATTTCAGTGAGGTAGCGTCATGATGTGCCTGATATTAAAAGATGGATCCATGCACTTAATTTGTTGAAGATTTTCGAATATCTACGTAAAACAGGTCTATAACATTGGAATAAAAAATACTTGTTATAATATCATCTGTCCATTTTGCTGTTTAATCATGTATGCAGCTTTTAACCTTGAGGGCGCAGTGTGCCTTATCATTGTTTTCAAGCCAAATATGACTTTACTGAGTTTGAGCAACTAGGCTTACATGTAACTAACAACCTATGGACGACGTTCTATCATGGTACGTGTACAATTTGTATAGGATCTATGTCGTCACTGACTGACATACATTAAGTCAAGGATCGTAAGCACCATCAGAGGTTGAATAAGAAAGGCCATACGTTAAGTCGGGGTCAGAGGTCGCACTCTGGGTTATGGCTGTACGCTGGGTTAATGGTATTGCATGTAAATTGTACACTAATAACCGAGTAAGGGGTCATAGTTTGTACTCTGAATTAGGGGTTGTACGTTCTGGGTCGGATGTCATACTCTGGGTTAATGGACGTATGCTGAATAAGAGGTCGAAATCTGGTTCAGGGGTCGGTTTTAAGTCAGATGTCGTACTTTGGTTCAGGATTGGTACTCTGAGGCTAGGCTAGGTAAGTACACTGTGTTCGTACCTTTACACTAGTACGGCATGTCACAGAGTGCATGTCGGCGTCAAACTAGGCCCTGAGTTTGGAGAACATACATTTCATAATGTAAACATCCCCTCTAGCTTCAGAAAAATCCACTAATAAACATTTATCAAAACACTATCTCCATCTGTCCATTGGTTGTGGAGTTTATTGTAGGTTTGTGCTGTATGTCGGTTTATATGTGTTCATGTTCCCGTCCGTCGGGAGATCAACTACGTCATAGCGCTACAGTTTCCATGGACGCTTCTGGCGAAACCGGAAGCTGCGTCGCTTGATGTGTGCGTTCTGAGACTGTTATACCGCCTCCATTGTAAACAATGGTACACGACTTTCTTTGACCTTCCGAAATAAAAGCCACTTGATGTTCCTTCTGTGGCAGAGTGTCTGCAAGTCTAGACCGTTATACCCGGGGCTAATACTACCTCCTGACCCGGTAAAGACTGTTTTACCCGAGTTTAATGCTACCTCCTGACCCGGGAAACGTTCCAAAATTAATTCACTATATAATCAATGCTGCTATATCCTTCAAAATTAAAAAGACAGTTTATTTAATTTCTTACTTTCCTAGAATTTGGCTTTTTTCCTAATGATGACTTTTGTAAATTTAATTCGAGAGTTATTAAGACACATGCAAATTATTTTGTGTCGCACTACCTTTATCTGCAGAATGTATCATGGTAAAGAATCATGTGATAAGATTAGAATGGATATTGTTTATCATGATGGTTGTAGTTTCTACCGGACCGTTAGCCAGAATATAGTTGAATCTGACAGAACTCGCATAGAAAAATCGTCTATAAATCAAATTGTATTGTTCTGGCTTACAATACTTTGCATTATAGTTCAATCAGATATCGGTAAATAAAATAAGAACCATATACAGAGCGTGTCCGCAAATAATGTTAATTGGTTCATTCATTACAAATTTACTTAACGGCACCTTATCATATCATCCCACTAATGTATTGCTGGGGGATAACTTGAAAATCAAATAACGACTTTACCATCCGACGTCATAAAAATAGTCCCTACGCTAGATTTTACTTCGCATATATATGTTGTTGTTTTCTTCTTCTTCATGAAACACATCTCTTTATGAAATGTTAATCAGTCAAATTTATTATTGCAAATATCATTTAATTTATTCCTCAGCACAATTATAGTAAACATATATATTGCTACACTCGAATCCAGAGTACCTCCATAAAGTATCTGCTTATGTTTTCAAACTGTAAGACGGAGCTTGAATTGTGGAGGTTTGGATACTCAATAGGCTACTAGGGCCCGTATTCATGAAAGCGTTCTCGTGTTCAAGCATGACTTCTTGTTCCACCTTTCTTGAAACTCACTTAAACCATGTCGAACGATCACAAGTAAATTGTAAACAATGAAACAGTATTTGGGTTTAATTGACAAAATAATGTTGTTTGTTAATTTATAACCGAAACAAGAAATTAAGCTTCAGCACAAAATCCATGCTTAAGCATGGGAACGGTTTCATGAAAACGCGCCCTTGGTATCCGAGTAAGTGTAGAAATGTAGAGTGGTTTCTGTCTGTCTGAGGAAATAGTGTATAGCGAACCATCAAACGCTCACAAACCATCAGCACAAAAACCACACAAGTCTTCAGCACAATAACCTCACAAGTCTTCAGCACGAAAACCACACAAGTCGTCAGCACAATACCCTCACACGTCTTCAGCACAATAACCTCAAAAGTCTTCAGCACAATTACCTCACAAGTCTTCAGCTCGAAAACCTCACAAGTATTCAGCACAATAACCTCACATGTCTTCAGCACGAAAGCCTCACAAGTCTTCACCACAATAATCTCACAAGACTTCAGCACCATAACCTCACAAGTCATCAGCACGAAACCCTCACAAGTCTTCAGCAGGAAAACCTCACAAGTATTCAGCACAATAACCTGACAAGTCTTCAGCACGAGAACCTCACAAGTCTTCACCACAA
Organism: Mizuhopecten yessoensis; assembly: GCF_002113885.1. NCBI lineage: Eukaryota > Metazoa > Mollusca > Bivalvia > Pectinida > Pectinidae > Mizuhopecten > Mizuhopecten yessoensis. Next base: position 1,298,800 of record NW_018405252.1, read on the forward strand.
TAATCTCACAAGTCTTCAGCACATTAACCTCACAAGTCTTCAGCACGAAAACCTCTAACAAGTCTAGTAAGTCTCTATAAATCTTGTTTTGTAGCGTGTGATAATTATACGACACGGTCAGTACTATGACGTTTAGACCAGATGTTTCCGTAATAATAACTTCAGTAAAGAAGTAGGCATCTTTTGTAATATAACAACATCAAATAATAAGAGATTTAGAGAGAAACGTATAAAATATCAAACAACATTTCACCTTCTGTGTCTCTTCGTACCTTCCATGTAACGTATAACATTAAGTTCTATAAAAAGATAGATTTTTTAGATCGTCTACGGACTTACACAGATCTAATTCCGTGAGGCATTTGAATGGTGTGTTGTTTTATCAAAGAATAAATCGTTACATGCGTGCAAGCTGTCCCAAAGTATCCATATCATACAGCTTACTTCTTATGTACATAAATACACACAGTTGTGAAGTGGTCTCCGTGAAATATGGATATGGTTTTCACAATTTAGCAACTTAAAACATACGTTTAATGCGTACATCTAGTCGATTTTTTTGGAGAGTTAATTATTTGATTTATTTTATAAACGCAGTGGATTGATTTTTTCCAGTTTGCGTTTTTGCTGTACTATGAATATTTGAACTGCATTTGACTGTCACTGTTCCGGCTCGCTCATTAATATCATTGTAAGTATATTTGAACATTTCCCTTTGTTTATACAATTGCTATTATTATAATTCAAAGCTACATGTATTGAGAAGAGAATGTTGCTATTTTTTATCTCGATCTATTGATCTGATTTAAACTAAACTGTACTGATAAGTAACCTACAGCCAGCAGTAGACAATCCCACTTCCTGTCGCAGTGCACTTGTTTTCTAAACTATAAATCACACCCATTTTCTAACTGCACTATCATATCAAATATAACATGCCAATTTCCTGATTCAAGACACAGTCACATCAGTTATAAGGCACGTCTACTTCCGGTCTCACGACACTATCATAGCAACAATAAAACAAGACCACTTCCGGTCTCACGACACTATCATATCAACGATAAGACAAGACCACTTCCGGTCTCACGACACTATCATATCAACGATAAGAATAGACCACTTCCGGTCTCATGACACTATCATATCAAAGATAAAAGCAAGACCACTTCACTGTCACGACACTATCATTTAAACTATGAGACAGTTCAATTTCCTTTCTCAATGCTTTATCAAATCAACTTTTAGACGCAAACCACTTCCGGTCTCACGACAATATCATATCAATGATAAGAAAAGACCACTTCCGGTCTCATGACACTATCATATCAAAGATAAAAGCAACACCACTTCACTGTCACGACACTATCTTTTAAACTATGAGACAGTTCAATTTCCTTTCTCAATGCTTTATCAAATCACCTTTTAGACACAAACCACTTCAGGTCTCACGACACTATCATATCAACGATAAAAGCAAGACCACTTCACTGTCACGACACTATCATTTAAACTATAAGACAGTTCAATTTCCTTTCTCAATGCTTTATCAAATCAGCTTTTAGACACAAACCAAATGCAGTCCCTGGGCAATGTCGTATCAACCTATAGGCACGCCCGCTTCAAGTCTCAAGGCAATGTTATATCAATAATAAAAAAAACTGTTATTGAATTGTCATCGCATGCCTGCGTAAATATTAATGTTTTCAGTAAAAGGTTCCTGTTGACTACTGTGGTCTTAAATATTTACAGAAATTAAAAAAAGTGAAACCCGGAGGAAATGTTAGCCTCCATTGATCCTTTAGCGTATCGATCTCTACCTTTCTATGTTTGTGACACGCATGGTTTTAAAAATGCATGTCGCGTACTTATCTGTTCATCTGTTAACAATACTCGTATGCATTTTTACCTGCCTGAGAAAGGCGCCAACGAGCCATGTCGGTCAAGGACTGGTAAAGACTGTTTGCCTGATAGAGATACGTTTAAAGTTTTATACCATTGCTGATAAATCGTCTGTACTTTTTTATGGTAGATCTCATGTCAGCACCTACGTACGTCGACCAACTTTATGAATTATTTGCAAACTTAGATGTTTTTGGTGTTTATTTTTATATTTAGATCTTCAGCCGCAAGATCCAGGGCCGCATTCATTTATCGCAATCCAAACGGTTGAACCGGTTGGACTAGAGTTGTTGTTTATGAAATAAGGTCGGACCTAGTAATCTGATGCTGCTTTCAGGCAAAACTTGACGAAGCCTTGCAAGGCCTGCATCTACCCGAAAGTGTTACATTTAAAAACAGACAAACTGTTTGAACCAGATACGCGAAAAAAGCTCTGGATTTCCGCCCAAAATGCGTTGCGAGTTGAGTATGATACCTGTAACAGAGCCCTTTATTAATATAACAAGTGTTCCGTCATAATCACTGATACTGCTAGTCAGCTAAACCTTTCATTCACAATCTCACAATGGTACCTCAATGAGTTGGTCAGTTCTTCTGGTCAAGGTAGGTAACTTAACGCGTTAAATACTTTTATTGACATGTATAGTTGGCTGGGAAAAACGTTATTACATGTAGCTACGATTAAGGTCCTTGCATTTTTTAGAAATTAAAAACATATTCTCAAGAACGGCACTTTAGGTTAAGACCAAATATCGTGTATTGCACTTTTCTGACTCTGAAAATGTGTTGTTGATTTTTTCTGATGCATTAGAAAATTAAGATGGTGGCCATGTTTTCAAATGAATAAATTGAGACATCTTTACCGACTAAAGAAAATGTCAATTACAATCAAACAGGATAGGAGTATTTTTTTTAAGGTGCCGCACTGGACTATGTTAAGAATAACAGCCTACACGTGCGCGTTATGCAATGTATGTTACGAAAAAGACCATTTTTGCACAGTGTTTGTTACGAGGGAGGCTATCGATGATGGCTACCTACACGTGCGCGTCAACCCCGCAGATGGGGTATCGGGGAAAGAATATCGTATGAGGCGACTAATGAGGGAACCCCCTGCAGAATTAGAGATTTGCTTTGGTGTCCTCTATTTGGGGACAAAAAAGCGACCAAAATAGATCTGCAATATTTGAGATCTTGTCTTTCTTTTTACTTATTACTTCCTAGCGCCTTGCTTGGCAACACCTCACTTTTGGCCTTTATGTTGAGCGTTCGCCCAGGTGAGGAAGGCAATGGGTTCTGTACCCAGGCCGGGACATACAAACGTCCTTAAACATGGTAGTTGTTATTCCCTGCTTAACGTTCAGAATTTAGGAGAATGGTAACCACTGGTTCACCCGTTGTCAGTATAATGTGACCGGGCGGAATGCTGTGCTGGGTACCTTCGGCATGTTTTCAGTGAGATAGCACTCTAAAGACGGCATCAGATCCGCGCTATCACAAGGAGGCAATTACACCAACATAACAAGCCTCCTGCATACACACACACAAGCACGCATACACTTCACGCATGGAGGCACGTCCTTAAATGACCTTAGTTGTTAATAGGACGTTAATCAAAATCAAACCACAGTGTATGTTACAATGAACCATTTATCATTGCTGTCTACACGTGCGCGTTGTACAGTGTATGTTACAATGAAGGCCATTGCTCATTGCTGTCTAAACGTGCGCGTTGTATAGTGTATGTTACAATGAAGGCCATTGTTCAATACTGTCTACCCGTGCACGTTGTACAGTGTATGTTACGATGAAGGCTATTGTTGATGTCTGTCTACACGTGCGCGTTGTACAGTGTATGTTACAATGAAGTCCATTGTTGATGGCTGTCTACGCGTGCACGTTGTACAGTGTATGTTAAAATGAAGGCTATTGTTGATGGCTGTCTACACGGGCGCGTTGTACAGTGTTTGTTACAATGGCCATTGTTGATTGCTGTCTACCCGTGCGCGTTGTACAGTGCATGTTACAATGAAGGCCATTGTTGATGGCTGTCTACACGTGCGCGTTGTACAGTGTTTGTTACAATGAAGCCATTGTTCAATACTGTCTACACGTGCACGTTGTACAGTGTATGTTACAATGAAGGCTATTGTTGATGGCTGTCTACACGTGCGCGTTGTACAGTGTATGTTACAATGAAGGCCATTGTTCATTGCTGTCTACGCGTGCGCGTTCTACAATGTTTGTTACAATGGAGGCCATTGTTGATGGCTGTCCACACGTGCGCGTTGTACAGTGTATGTTACAATGAAGGCCATTGTTCATGGCTGTCTACACGTGCACGTTGTACAGTGTATGTTACAATGAAGGCCATTGTTGATGGCTGTCTACACGTGCACGTTGTACAGTGTATGTTACAATGAAGGCCATTGTTGATGGCTGTCTACACGTGCACGTTGTACAGTGTATGTTACAATGAAGGCCATTGTTGATGGCTGTCTACACGTGCACGTTGTACAGTGTATGTTACAATGAAGGCCATTGTTGATGGCTGTCTACACGTGCACGTTGTACAGTGTATGTTACAATGAAGGCCATTGTTGATGGCTGTCTACACGTGCACGTTGTACAGTGTATGTTACAATGAAGGCCATTGTTGATGGCTGTCTACACGTGCACGTTGTACAGTGTATGTTACAATGAAGGCCATTGTTGATGGCTGTCTACACGTGCACGTTGTACAGTGTATGTTACAATGAAGGCCATTGTTGATGGCTGTCTACACGTGCACGTTGTACAGTGTATGTTACAATGAAGGCCATTGTTGATGGCTGTCTACACGTGCACGTTGTACAGTGTATGTTACAATGAAGGCCATTGTTGATGGCTGTCTACACGTGCACGTTGTACAGTGTATGTTACAATGAAGGCCATTGTTGATGGCTGTCTACACGTGCACGTTGTACAGTGTATGTTACAATGAAGGCCATTGTTGATGGCTGTCTACACGTGCACGTTGTACAGTGTATGTTACAATGAAGGCCATTGTTGATGGCTGTCTACACGTGCACGTTGTACAGTGTATGTTACAATGAAGGCCATTGTTGATGGCTGTCTACACGTGCACGTTGTACAGTGTATGTTACAATGAAGGCCATTGTTGATGGCTGTCTACACGTGCACGTTGTACAGTGTATGTTACAATGAAGGCCATTGTTGATGGCTGTCTACACGTGCACGTTTTACAGTGTATGTTACAATGAAGGCCATTGTTGATGGCTGTCTACACGTGCACGTTGTACAGTGTTTGTTACAATGAAGGCCATTGTTGATGGCTGTCTACACGTGCGCGTTGTACAGTGTATGTTACAATGACGGCCATTGTTGATTGCTGTCTACACGTGCACGTTGTACAGTGTATGTTACAATGAAGGCCATTGTTCATTGTTGTCTACGCGTGCGCGTTCTACAATGTTTGTTACAATGGAGGCCATTGTCGATGGCTGTCCACACGTGCGCGTTGTACAGTGTATGTTACAATGAAAGCCATTGTTGATGGCTGTCTACACGTGCACGATGTACAGTGTATGTTACAATGAAGGCCCTTGTTGATGGCTGTCTACACGTGCGCGGTGTACAGTGTATGTTACAATGAAGGCCCTTGTTGATGGCTGTCTACACGTGCGCGGTGTACAGTGTATGATACAATGAAGGTCATTGTTGATGGCTGTCTACACGTGCGTGTTGTACAGTGTATGTTACAATGACGGCCATTGTTGATTGCTGTCTACACGTGCACGTTGTACAGTGTACGTTACAATGAAGGCCATTGTTCATTGTTGTCTTCGCGTGCGGGTTCTACAATGTTTGTTACAATGAAGGCCATTGGTGATGGCTGTCTACACGTGCACGTTGTACAGTGTATGTTACAATGAAGGTCATTGTTGATGGCTGTCTACACGTGCACGATGTACAGTGTATGTTACAATGAAGGCCATCGTTCAATACTGTCTACACGTGCACGTTGTACAGTGTATGTTACAATGAAGGTCATTGTTGATGGCTGTCTACACGTGCGCGTTGTACAGGGTTTGTTACAATAAAGACCATTGTTCATTGCTGCCTACACATGCGCGTTATATTGTATGTTACAATGACGGCCATTGTTGATTGCTGCCTACACGTGCACGTTGTACAGTGTATGTTACAATGAAGGCCCTTGTTGATGGCTGTCTACACGTGCGCGTTGTACAGGGTTTGTTACAATAAAGACCATTGTTCATTGCTGCCTACACATGCGCGTTATATTGTATGTTACAATGACGGCCATTGTTGATTGCTGCCTACACGTGCACGTTGTACAGTGTATGCTACAATGAAGTTCATTGTTGATGGCTGTCTACACGTGCGTGTTGTACAGTGTATGTTACAATGTAGGCCATTGTTCATTGTTGTCTACGCGTGCGCGTTCTACAATGTTTGTTACAATACACGTGCACGTTGTACAGTGTATGTTACAATGAAAGCCATTGTTGATGGCTGTCTACACGTGCACGTTTTACAGTGTTTGTTACAATGAAGGCCCTTGTTGATGGCTGTCTACACGTGCGCGGTGTACAGTGTATGTTACAATGAAGGTCATTGTTGATGGCTGTCTACACGTGCACGATGTACAGTGTATGTTACAATGAAGGCCATCGTTCAATACTGTCTACACGTGCACGTTGTACAGTGTATGCTACAATGAAGTTCATTGTTGATGGCTGTCTACACGTGCGCGTTGTACAGGGTTTGTTACAATAAAGACCATTGTTCATTGCTGCCTACGTATGTTACAATGAAGGCCATTGTTCATTGCTGTCTACCCGTGCGCGTTGTAGAATGATTGTTACAATGAAGGCCATTGTTGATGGCTGGCTACACGTGCGTGTTGTACAGTGTATGTTACAATGAAGGCCCTTGTTGATGGCTGTCTACACGTGCGCGTTGTACAATGTTTGCTACAATGAAGGCCATTGTTGATGGCTGGCTACACGTGCGTGTTGTACAGTGTATGTTACAATGTAGGCCATTGTTCATTGTTGTCTACGCGTGCGCGTTGTAGAATGATTGTTACAATGAAGGCCATTGTTGATGGCTGTTTACACGTGCACGTTGTACAGTGTATGTTACAATGAATGCCATTGTTGATGGCTGTCTACACATGCGCGTTGTACAGTGTTTGTTACAATAAAGACCAATGTTCATTGCTGCCTACACATGCGCGTTATATAATGCATATTACGAGTATGTTACAATGAAGGCCATTGTTGATGGCTGTCTACACGTGCGCGTTGTACAGTGTTTGTTACAATAAAGACCATTGTTCATTGCTGCCTACACATGCGCGTTATATAATGCATATTACGATCTGTGCTGTCCATACGTGCGCTGATGGATAAGACATTCGAAGACATTCCCCTGTGTCCTGAGATAATGACAAGCAGAATTTACCGTCCTCAGACACGACCTCCATACTCTTTTTATAATGATAGTTTAACAGGAGTCACCATTATTACGTAAATTGTGTATCTACAGGTTTTCAGGCGAGCGGTCCCCGTATCTTACACCAGGCAAATTGAGATTTTGTCTGGACAGTACAGAACGATCTTTTGAGTGAATATCTTTATACCACAAGGTCGCGTTCCCTGTAAATACACCTATAATTAGATACGGAGGCTGACGGACATACATGTAATCAATGACGTTTTCTACTTTCTCATATCTGATGATAAAGCACCATTCAAAGTTAGTACATACAGCTGCATTGCCCCAAGCGTTACTCCGGCCACTCGGTCTAGCCGACAGTGTATCCAGGATTATTTGCCCATCAGTGATCACGTCTGAATGTATGATATATTAGAATAAGACCGGTATTCCCTTCCAGAAAAATTAAAGTATTGATCCCTGGAGAGAAAATCGTTACCAGTTGATGCGATTCTCCTATTAATATTTTTGAAAAGATATTATCATTTCGCTTGTGTATTTGTGTGGAGTTTATATATCCGTACCGACGTTATTTCCACGGGATCAATACCGGTACTATACCGGGTATCACTTGTGTATTTCACGCTGGAGATGTTTGTCTACTGAAGCTCATTATGTTATGGGTACTATAAAAGGTGACAGTAGACTGAATGTAATAGCGAGATACATCTCTGTGAGTGGAAGGTAACTTCACACCAGTCACACAGACGTGATCGATAGCTCTCGGCTCTATTAGAAAAGCAGGCTGCAATTCTTCAGCGATAAAAACCTATCTTGACAGGAAAACTTAAGTCTCTGATTCAGTTAATGGTCCGGTGCACTAGGACCGTCCCAACAGTGAAAAGCACGTGAGAACGTGCATGAATGATATACATGTTCATGCAAGAGATACGTCTTTAGTCAACTGTAGTGAGTGAGTGAGCTTTATAGTTTACCGCCTTCATGCATATAAATACGTAATAACCCCAACGATTAAACCATGCGCATGGCTCCTTGCAATAGACGTACAGTAAATCTCATATTGGACGGGCGGGGAGATGCTTCTGCACAAGCCACACATATTGCCGCAAATGGTTTAGCGTGTATAACAATGCACTGTGTTATTACAATTGCATGAGCGGTAACAGGAAGTCACCATATTGTTGTAAGCGGCATTGTGATGCTGTCCTACCACTGATAATTGAGAGACGGGGACAACCAGTAGGGGGCGCTGTATGATACACACAATTTAACACATATCGGTGCCGATCCGGGTTAATTAAACCCGACTATAAAGGAATGTCGTGAATAATATATCCGGCAAATAACTTAATGGCTGTTTCTGGAATTCAAACAGATCACAATTTTATAATAATAACATTTACAGAGACAGACGGCATGGTTACTATGATAGCTTTATTCCCTGAGAACCAACTGGTCGAGTGTTGATTTATCTGTACACGACACACCTGTCCATATGGCTGTGTGTTTGTGACCTTTTCGGTCTCCAATCGACACCTGCTAATAGATGTCTCCAGCTGGAAACACTTGCTTAATACCTTCTTATTTTATCTATCGAAATATACTGCTGCAGCCAGCTTACATGTCTTCACGTATTGAACGTATTTGTAGAATACCAATCATTTTGCAATCTTTCCGGCATACCGTTGAGTCGGGTATTTCCGTGATACTTTTGAGTCGGGCCTTTCCGCCTACTTTTGAGTCAATCATAACTCACCTTTGTCGACGTCATATAAATAGTCTACGACTACTATTGACGCATGCTACTGGTGTAACTGGTACATACTCCCGGTCTGTACCTCCCGAGCATGGCGTGACATCAAACTCAAATTACGGCTAAAATATCCGTTTCCCATTTTCGGTTATCGTCTGACAGACTCGTAACCATGGGATACACAACACGACATTGTTATCGAAAAAAAATCTGTTTCACATTTTTGGTAAAACAGTTGGTTTGAAATGCATCATAGATCAAAAGAAACTACCAAGAAAGATGCAATGCAATTTACATTTGGTTTTAAACGTATTACATTTTGTATGATGGTACGCAAACCAGTTCCGTTTAAACAGAACGGCTCTTGGAAACATATTGGAACTGTTCACTATTATTGAATATTATATACGTCATATGATATTTAATGAAAGTCGGATGTAAAAGCCGTATGTAAATGGTAATATGACGGGAAATATCGGTTTTAACTAACGACAGCACAATAAACGATGTTTTAATCACTAGTTAGTTTACACAACGACATCATTTCAAAGGATCCGGGCATTAAATTCACCACATCTTCATACAAAGCAAGTTTCATGTATATCAAGCCTGCATCACAAAAAACCCCGTTTATTTGTAAAACAGCGGGGAAAATGGAGAAATGGTGCAGATATGGATAAATGACGAGGAAGAGACAGATCTGAAAATAGAAGCGGATGTCCCCTAAACGATATCCCATTGGATGGTGTGTTGTCAGTTTTACCCGTCTTTGATTTTGTTATATTCCGAGGTGTGAGGCACCTTATCAGAGAGCTTCAGCACGGGGTGCTAGAATTGACACTTATTGATGTGACGTACCAGATACACTGTCAACCACGACACGTTAAACCTTCTTTTGGAGTAAAGCAGATAGCGCAGAGGGAAAGGGGTTTGAAAAGGCCTGAAACGTTTAGTTTTTAGATGTGACAGACATTTGTCATTAAATGAAATACTTTTTTCATAAACGAACTCAATTTGTTGTTTTAGATGGTGATAAAGTCGATTGTCTGTCCACTTTCTTGTTAGACTTTGATTTGAAATAAGGTGTCATGTCATTAAAACATACGGTTTTTCCATTAGAAAGAATGCTGATGTTGACGCAGATTTATTGTTTAATGTGGTTGTTTAACAATGCATTAACATTTCATTGGTAAGTGTTTCTAAGTGGATAGGGAATCAAGGTGCGACAAGGTCTGTGTAGATCTTACAGAGTACGACTGTAAAAAGTCTGCGGCGCAGTGATATACTGAAACGGTAAAAAGTCTGCGGCGCAGTGATATGCTGAAACGGTAAGAAGTTGGCACCGCAGTGATATACTGTACTGAAACGGTAAAAAGTCGGCAGCGCAGTGATATACTAAAACGGTAAACAGTCGGCAGTGCAATGATATGTTGAAACGGTAAAAATTCGGCACTGCAATGGTGCGATATCAAGGTAAGACTCTTGGCGTCGCAATGACTTTGGTATGTTAATAACACATTTTTATAATAATTAATATTAACTGGATGCCATTGAAATTGTATTTCCTTTAACATTTGCTACATAGATATTAACAGTATATTAACACAATAACTTCATTTTCTCCTGAGGGCGTTTCTGTAGTCACCCCCTGTAATACGGTGATATAGAACATTGCCGGAGTGAAAATCATACATAATCGCGATGTTGATAGTCGTTATTACCTATACTTACAGAGAGTTTCCTGTGTCCTGTTATTGGTCTATTAACTATACTCACAGAGTGTTTCCTTTGTCCTGTTATTTAGTCTATTAACTATACTCACAGAGTGTTTCCTGTGTCCTGTTATTAGTCTATTAACTATACTCACAGAGTGTTTCCTTTGTCCTGTTATTTAGTCTATTAACTATACTCACAGAGTGTTTCCTTTGTCCTGTTATTTAGTCTACTAACTATACTTACAGAGAGTTTCATGTGTCCTGTTATTAGACCCGTTTGTTCTCTTTTCCGCTCTGTTATTGGTTCCCAATTTTCAGGTTCAGAAATAAATAAAAATGCTAGACGAATTATTGTATTTTTAGTTTTTCTTAAAAAAAGAAAGGAAACAGGTATCGCATAAGTAGCTGCTATACGTATTTGCGATGGAGTAGCCGTTATAATTATATTATAGCATTACTATTATCCATACGCCAATCTCAAATTTGTATTTGGTATTAAATAAGAATTAATTTTCATTGCACAGAAGCAACAATGTCAGAGAATTTTTAAAAATAAATACCAGTAGATCAATAAGTGTGGCTGAAGAGACAATTTTAATACATAATCATTGCTTTATCACCCTACAGACAATACGGCTTACATATTCCTCTCCATCGCTTCCGGAATTCAATACGTGTTGAAAGTCACTTGAGTGTTAAAATAAAGCAAGTAGATTGAATAATGAATATTTGAACAGGTGATCGGAACAGGGATGGATACACAGGCATTGCATAATTTATCGCAATATTCCAAATTACACATTAATTTATCGCCTAGAAAAAACACCAAAGCCGTATCTCCTTGCTCTATTACTTTCATTCGTCTGCTGACAAAGTTTAGGACAATGCGTCCATTTCCGTCCATTTAGGACAATGTGTTACTTTGTTTGGCTTTCATTATCGAAAGTTAATTTCTTACTTCGTCTTTCAATAACAAAATAAAAAGGATAATTAGTTCATGTCCTTTCTACATGAGATTGATAAAAGTCGTCCTGTAATTTGATTTCAGTTCGACAAAGAATGGCTAAATTTAGACAATAAACGAAATATACGTTTAGGCTTGTCTTCGAGTTATGATTGGGATCAACTTTGTTGATGGGCCGATCCACCAACGTCTCTACCTTCGGGGAACTATTTCATTTCTGACTGCTCCACCAACGTCTCTGCCTTCGGGGCACTATTTCATTTCTGACTGCTCCACCAACGTCTCTGCCTTCGTGGAACTATTTCATTTCTGCCTGATCCACCAACGTCTATGCCTTCGGGGAACTATTGTTTTCTTACTGATCAACCAATGTCTCTGCCTTCAGGGAACTATTTCATTTCTGTCTGACCCCCCAACGTCTCTGCCTTCGGGGAATTATTTATTTCATACTGATCAACCAACGTCCCTACCTTCGGGGAGCTATTTCATTTCTGACTGATCCACCAACGTCTCTGCCTTCGGGGAACTATTCTTTTCTTACTGATCAACCAACGTCTCTACCTTCAGGGAATTATTTATTTCTTACTGATCAACCAATGTCTCTGCCTTCAGGGAACTATTTCATTTCTTACTGATCAACCAACGTCTCTACCTTCGGGGAGCTATTTCATTTCTGACTGATCCACGAACGTCTCTGCCTTCGGGGAACTATTTCATTTCTGACTGATCCACCAACGTCTCCACCTTCGGGGAACTATTTTATTTCATACTGATCCACAAACGTCTCTGCCTTCGGAAAACTATTTCATTTCTTACTGATCAAACAATGTCTCTACCTTCGAGGAATTATTTGTTTCATACTGTTCAACCAACGTCTCTGCCTTCGCGGAACTATTTCATTTCTTACTGATCAACCAACGTCTCTACCTTCGGGGAACTATTTCATTTCTGACTGATCCACCAACGTCTCTGCCTTCGGAAAACTATTTCATTTCTTACTGATCAACCAATGTCTCTACCTTCGAGGAATTATTTGTTTCATACTGATCAACCAACGTCTCTGCCTTCGCGGAACTATTTCATTTCTTACTGATCAACCAGCGTCTCTACCTTCGGGGAACTATTTCATTTCTTACTGATCAACCAATGTCTCTACCTTCGGGGAATTATTTATTTCATACTGATCAACCAACGTCTCTACCTTCGGGGAACTATTTCATTTCTGACTGATCCACCAACGTCTCTGCCTTCGGGGAATTATTTATTTCATACTGATCCACCAACGTCTTTACCTTCGGGGAACTATTTCATTTCTGACTGATCCACCAACGTCTCTGCCTTCGGGGAATTATTTATTTCATACTGATCCACCAACGTCTTTACCTTCGGGGAACTATTTCATTTCTGACTGATCCACCAACGTCTCTGCCTTCGGAAAACTATTTCATTTCTTACTGATCAACCAACGTCTCTACCTTCGGGGAACTATTTCATTTCTTACTGATCAACCAATGTCTCTACCTTCGGGGAATTATTTATTTCATACTGATCAACCAACGTCTCTACCTTCGGGGAACTATTTCATTTCTGACTGATCCACCAACGTCTCTGCCTTCGGGGAATTATTTATTTCATACTGATCAACCAACGTCTCTACCTTCGGGGAACTATTTCATTTCTGACTGATCCACCAACGTCTCTGCCTTCGGGGAATTATTTATTTCATACTGATCCACCAACGTCTTTACCTTCGGGGAACTATTTCATTTCTGACTGATCCACCAACGTCTCTGCCTTCGGAAAACTATTTCATTTCTTACTGATCAACCAACGTCTCTACCTTCGGGGAACTATTTCATTTCTTACTGATCAACCAATGTCTCTACCTTCGGGGAATTATTTATTTCATACTGATCAACCAACGTCTCTACCTTCGGGGAACTATTTCATTTCTGACTGATCCACCAACGTCTCTGCCTTCGGGGAATTATTTATTTCATACTGATCCACCAATGTCTCTACCTTCGGGGAACTATTTCATTTCTGACTGATCCACCAACGTCTCTGCCTTCGGAAAACTATTTCATTTCTTACTGATCAACCAACGTCTCTACCTTCGGGGAACTATTTCATTTCTTACTGATCAACCAATGTCTCTACCTTCGGGGAATTATTTATTTCATACTGATCAACCAACGTCTCTACCTTCGGGGAACTATTTCATTTCTGACTGATCCACCAACGTCTCTGCCTTCGGGGAATTATTTATTTCATACTGATCAACCAACGTCTCTACCTTCGGGGAACTATTTCATTTCTGACTGATCCACCAACGTCTCTGCCTTCGGGGAATTATTTATTTCATACTGATCAACCAACGTCTCTACCTTCGGGGAACTATTTCATTTCTGACTGATCCACCAACGTCTCTGCCTTCGGGGAATTATTTATTTCATACTGATCAACCAACGTCTCTACCTTCGGGGAACTATTTCATTTCTGACTGATCCACCAACGTCTCTGCCTTCGGGGAATTATTTATTTCATACTGATCAACCAATGTCTCTACCTTCGGGGAACTATTTCATTTCTGACTGATCCACCAACGTCTCTGCCTTCGGAAAACTATTTCATTTCTTACTGATCAACCAACGTCTCTACCTTCGGGGAACTATTTCATTTCTTACTGATCAACCAATGTCTCTACCTTCGGGGAATTATTTATTTCTGACTGATCTACCAACGTCTCTACCTTCGGGGAATTATTTCATTTCTGACTGATCAACCAACGTCTCTGCCTTCGGGGAATTATTTATTTCATACTGATCAACCAATGTCTCTACCTTCGGGGAACTATTTCATTTCTGACTGATCCACCAACGTCTCTGCCTTCGGAAAACTATTTCATTTCTTACTGATCAACCAACGTCTCTACCTTCGGGGAACTATTTCATTTCTTACTGATCAACCAATGTCTCTACCTTCGGGGAATTATTTATTTCTGACTGATCAACCAACGTCTCTACCTTCGGGGAACTATTTCATTTCTGACTGATCCACCAACGTCTCTGCCTTCGGGGAATTATTTATTTCATACTGATCAACCAATGTCTCTACCTTCGGGGAACTATTTCATTTCTGACTGATCCACCAACGTCTCTGCCTTCGGAAAACTATTTCATTTCTTACTGATCAACCAACGTCTCTACCTTCGGGGAACTATTTCATTTCTTACTGATCAACCAATGTCTCTACCTTCGGGGAATTATTTATTTCTGACTGATCCACCAACGTCTCTACCTTCGGGGAACTATTTCATTTCTGACTGATCCACCAACGTTTCTGCCTTCGGAGAACTATTTCATTTCTTACTGATCAACCAACGTCTCTACCTTCGGGGAACTATTTCATTTCTTACTGATCAACCAATGTCTCTACCTTCGGGGAATTATTTATTTCATACTGATCAACCAACGTCTCTACCTTCGGGGAACTATTTCATTTCTGACTGATCCACCAACGTCTCTGCCTTCGGGGAACTATTTCATTTCTTACTGATCAACCAACGTCTCTACCTTCGGGGAACTATTTCATTTCTTACTGATCCACCAACGTCTCTGCCTTCGGGGAATTATTTATTTCATACTGATCAACCAATGTCTCTACCTTCGGGGAACTATTTCATTTCTGACTGATCCACCAACGTCTCTGCCTTCGGGGAACTATTTCATTTCTTACTGATCAACCAACGTCTCTACCTTCGGGGAACTATTTCATTTCTTACTGATCAACCAATGTCTCTACCTTCGGGGAATTATTTATTTCTGACTGATCAACCAACGTCTCTACCTTCGGGGAACTATTTCATTTCTGACTGATCCACCAACGTCTCTGCCTTCGGGGAACTATTTCATTTCTTACTGATCAACCAACGTCTCTACCTTCGGGGAACTATTTCATTTCTTACTGATCCACCAACGTCTCTGCCTTCGGGGAACTATTTCATTTCTGACTGATCCACCAACGTCTCTGCCTTCGGGGAACTATTTCATTTCTGACTGATCCACCAACGTCTCTGCCTTCGGGGAACTATTTCATTTCTGACTGATCCACCAACGTCTCTGCCTTCGGGGAACTATTTCATTTCTGACTGATCCACCAACGTCTCTGCCTTCGGGGAACTATTTCATTTCTGACTGATCCACCAACGTCTCTACCTTCGGGGAACTATTTCATTTCTGACTGATCCACCAACGTCTCTGCCTTCGGGGAACTATTTCATTTCTGACTGATCCACCAACGTCTCTGCCTTCGGGGAACTATTTCATTTCTGACTGATCCACCAACGTCTCTGCCTTCGGGGAACTATTTCATTTCTGACTGATCCACCAACGTCTCTGCCTTCGGGGAACTATTTCATTTCTGACTGATCCACCAACGTCTCTGCCTTCGGGGAACTATTTCATTTCTGACTGATCCACCAACGTCTCTGCCTTCGGGGAACTATTTCATTTCTGACTGATCAACCAACGTCTCTACCTTCGGGGAACTATTTCATTTCTGACTGATCCACCAACGTCTCTGCCTTCGGGGAACTATTTCATTTCTGACTGATCCACCAACGTCTCTGCCTTCGGGGAACTATTTCATTTCTGACTGATCCACCAACGTCTCTGCCTTCGGGGAACTATTTCATTTCTGACTGATCCACCAACGTCTCTGCCTTCGGGGAACTATTTCATTTCTGACTGATCCACCAACGTCTCTGCCTTCGGGGAACTATTTCATTTCTGACTGATCCACCAACGTCTCTGCCTTCGGGGAACTATTTCATTTCTGACTGATCAACCAACGTCTCTACCTTCGGGGAACTATTTCATTTCTGACTGATCCACCAACGTCTCTGCCTTCGGGGAACTATTTCATTTCTGACTGATCCACCAACGTCTCTGCCTTCGGGGAACTATTTCATTTCTGACTGATCCACCAACGTCTCTGCCTTCGGGGAACTATTTCATTTCTGACTGATCCACCAACGTCTCTGCCTTCGGGGAACTATTTCATTTCTGACTGATCCACCAACGTCTCTGCCTTCGGGGAACTATTTCATTTCTGACTGATCCACCAACGTCTCTGCCTTCGGGGAACTATTTCATTTCTGACTGATCAACCAACGTCTCTACCTTCGGGGAACTATTTCATTTCTGACTGATCCACCAACGTCTCTGCCTTCGGGGAACTATTTCATTTCTGACTGATCCACCAACGTCTCTGCCTTCGGGGAACTATTTCATTTCTGACTGATCCACCAACGTCTCTGCCTTCGGGGAACTATTTCATTTCTGACTGATCCACCAACGTCTCTGCCTTCGGGGAACTATTTCATTTCTGACTGATCCACCAACGTCTCTGCCTTCGGGGAACTATTTCATTTCTGACTGATCCACCAACGTCTCTGCCTTCGGGGAACTATTTCATTTCTGACTGATCAACCAACGTCTCTACCTTCGGGGAACTATTTCATTTCTGACTGATCCACCAACGTCTCTGCCTTCGGGGAACTATTTCATTTCTGACTGATCCACCAACGTCTCTGCCTTCGGGGAACTATTTCATTTCTGACTGATCCACCAACGTCTCTGCCTTCGGGGAACTATTTCATTTCTGACTGATCCACCAACGTCTCTGCCTTCGGGGAACTATTTCATTTCTGACTGATCCACCAACGTCTCTGCCTTCGGGGAACTATTTCATTTCTGACTGATCCACCAACGTCTCTGCCTTCGGGGAACTATTTCATTTCTGACTGATCAACCAACGTCTCTACCTTCGGGGAACTATTTCATTTCTGACTGATCCACCAACGTCTCTGCCTTCGGGGAACTATTTCATTTCTGACTGATCCACCAACGTCTCTGCCTTCGGGGAACTATTTCATTTCTGACTGATCCACCAACGTCTCTGCCTTCGGGGAACTATTTCATTTCTGACTGATCCACCAACGTCTCTGCCTTCGGGGAACTATTTCATTTCTGACTGATCCACCAACGTCTCTGCCTTCGGGGAACTATTTCATTTCTGACTGATCCACCAACGTCTCTGCCTTCGGGGAACTATTTCATTTCTGACTGATCAACCAACGTCTCTACCTTCGGGGAACTATTTCATTTCTGACTGATCCACCAACGTCTCTGCCTTCGGGGAACTATTTCATTTCTGACTGATCCACCAACGTCTCTGCCTTCGGGGAACTATTTCATTTCTGACTGATCCACCAACGTCTCTGCCTTCGGGGAACTATTTCATTTCTGACTGATCCACCAACGTCTCTGCCTTCGGGGAACTATTTCATTTCTGACTGATCCACCAACGTCTCTGCCTTCGGGGAACTATTTCATTTCTGACTGATCCACCAACGTCTCTGCCTTCGGGGAACTATTTCATTTCTGACTGATCAACCAACGTCTCTACCTTCGGGGAACTATTTCATTTCTGACTGATCCACCAACGTCTCTGCCTTCGGGGAACTATTTCATTTCTGACTGATCCACCAACGTCTCTGCCTTCGGGGAACTATTTCATTTCTGACTGATCCACCAACGTCTCTGCCTTCGGGGAACTATTTCATTTCTGACTGATCCACCAACGTCTCTGCCTTCGGGGAACTATTTCATTTCTGACTGATCCACCAACGTCTCTGCCTTCGGGGAACTATTTCATTTCTGACTGATCCACCAACGTCTCTGCCTTCGGGGAACTATTTCATTTCTGACTGATCAACCAACGTCTCTACCTTCGGGGAATTATTTCATTTCTGACTGATCCACCAACGTCTCTGCCTTCGGGGAATTATTTTATTTCATACTGATCAACCATCGTCTCTGCCTTCAGGGAGCTATTTTATTTCATACTGATCAACCAACGGCTCTACCTTCGGGGAACTATTTTATTTCTGACTGATCAACCAACGGCTCTACCTTCAAGGACTATTTTATTTCATACTGATCAACCATCGTCTCTGCCCTCGGGGAACTATTTTATTTCTTACTGATCAGCCAACGTCTCTGCCTTCGGGGAACTATTTTATTTCATACTAATCAACCAACGTCTCTGCCTTCAGGGAGCTATTTTATTTCATACTGATCAACCAACGGCTCTACCTTCGAGGACTTTTTTTTTTTATTTCATACTGATCAGCCAACGTCTCTGCCTTCGGGGAACTATTTTATTTCAATCTGATCAACCAACGTCTCTTCCTTCGGGTTACTATTTTATTTCATACATCAAACGCACCAGTACGACGGAAATAAATCTGTTGTGTGTTTCACAGCTGAACGTTTACATTCGATATTTTTTTCCGTTTTAAATTTGTTTTTAATGGACCCTGCTACCCATGCCGCATCACGACGATTATTGCCCACCGTGATTGCTAGTTACACAGCACTGTGTCAAATTGCATGTTCGATGTCGTATATCAAAATGGGGCGTGGGCGGAGGTTGTTTACACCCGATATTGTTGTCCTCGTGTCACCGTGGCTGTGGTGTTTGCAATGCGAATAATTGGTATTTTGCAGGGCTTGATGTGCTATTTCGTTATTTATTGAGTTTATGTAAAGATATACAATACATTGGCTATTTATGTAAATCATCTCGGAATGACAGTGTTTAGTTCAGGACTGTGTCACGTGACTATCTGCTGTATACCAATATGCACAATTTTCTCAGCATCGAAACTCACATTTCCGTAATTCGCGTCTTGAAAAAAAGTGAAAATCTATAGGGAAATCAAACTTGGGCTCCATATTTGAAATGTTGATGAATCTAAGTCTTATCTCGGCCGAGAGCCATTTCTCGCCAGATTCGCGGTCATCCATGATTGATATAGACGTACCACATCACACGTGATTTACAGGACGTATACACGAACACAATATGCATGTTTCCGTACCTATATATACAGACATACCACCATGGTCTGTCGGAGGAAATTTGACATGATGCTGCTATAGGATACCGTTTAATCAATTTTAATCTTGTTTTAGCTCCAGACATATTTTGATAGCCCTCAGTAAGTCTTGTACGAGCTAGCGTGTGCTGATTGACTACGGGCTGGTTTCGATTTAAGATACAACTTTTCCTTGTTGTTGTTGCTCGGTTATCTGTGCCTGGTCGTCGTCGGGAGCCTTACCGTATTTCAGTCCACCAATCAGCATGTCAACACGTTTACATCGCTCTTTCATTATACCACTTTATTGATAAAACTCAACAAGTTTCCAGAACTCACAACCATTGGCTTGTCTGTTTATCTAAAATGACTTCTCCCGTCTTTATATCTACAATAACTGCTCCCCTTTAAGTGACGACTTCCTGTATCTAACAGGAATTCCGATATCTGTATAGGATGACATATTGTAAGAAAAGACTTATCAACGCTCCTTGAATGTTGTGCTTCCACCAAAACCTTGTAATGTTAGGGTTTTCTGACATTACTGCATATTATCAAAGACGATAAATCGTTCATTGTCTAAAAATAGAATCATTACACAACAGGAATAATTATCAACAGCATTTTAATAATAAGACTAATACATGATAGAGCAGCAAAAGACATAAAGGCCGCAATCTTCCCCTCGTTCGGAATGTCATACGCAGGCCTGCTCGCTATTGTTGTCATCTGTCTCAGTCACGTAGAGCTCAGAGGCAAACAATCTTACTGATTTATCTAGAGAGGCTCAGATTGGAAGAATATATGTTAGGAAAAAAAGAAGTATGAGAAGGAAATACGACATTTTCATTTGAAAGTTAAGTGATCACTCTGATCCAATCAAATAGGCCGCTATATGGGTGAAGTATAATACGAACACTTAAGTGACGACACGTCCCTGAGCTATGAGCCCTATGTAACTAGTATAAAATACATCAGTCTGAACCTTTGTGTCAATCGGTTGATCTATGGGACAATAAAAATGTAGATTTGTAAGTAATGAATGATGTTTGGTTACATTGACATTCTCACATTGAAATGTCAACCTTCAAAGAACAAAGTTGCTGTAATTGTATCTGGTACAGCGTCAGTATTAAAGCGCCACCTACCGGGAAGTGACCTATATTAATCGATCTTTCAAATAACCCCACAACCTGTGTTCATAAATATGATGCTGCTGATACATTCTGACGACCTTTGACCTCATGTACCGGTCATGATTATATGAAGATAGCGAGCTAGCTCGTACCTTGGATAAGTGTTAGCACATCGGATGCTATTTGAAGTTGGTAACATTAACCTCAGCGTAATACATAATAGAACACACGCCTTAAGTCGGGTGGCCTGGCTGATCACTGTTACTATGGTGATACCGAAGAGAAAATTAAAAATATACACTCCTGGGAAATTGAGGCCCGAGGCATGAACATGGAATAGAATTGTATTTGAAATTTACTTTGATGTATTTTTTTTATTGAAATGTCTGCGCTGGGTAATTCCGGGGGGACTCATGAAGTCACGTGTCTGCGAAGATACGACACCCAAAATAAGTCACGTGTCCGCAAGGATACGACACCCAAGAGAGGTCACGTGTCCGAAAGGACACATAAGACAGACTAAGCCGGTGTTATACAAGGGCAGAATCAAGTGAAGAATGATCAGTAATCACAGACACAGGTGGGGCGGAATGGCTTTAGGGATGTATGAGGCGCTCATCAGGTCACGTGTCTGAAAGATAATCTGATCCCAGGTCACCAATAAACCTGGATAGTCTCAGTCTAAATATGTAGGGACGTCACACCTCGTATGATGCACATTAGCTGAGCAACATCCCAATGAAACAGTATGTAGATATGTAGGAACGCGTGTAATGGTATCAAAACAAACGATCAAAAGTACTAGTCTTCGTCACGGTCGTCCCTAATTAATAATGACCGATCGGTTACCCTGCCATGTTCAGTATGATCCCGTCCTGATATATAGGTGCTCTGATGTTGATCCCGTACGATAAACATTTTTATTTTACACTTATTACTTCATTTCATGAAAATACATAATACAAATCACCTTTAAGACATCCCCTAACTACATGTAGTCAACACGTCATATACATTACCTTTGAGACATCCCCTAACTACATGTAGTCAACACGTCATATACAATACCTTTGAAACATCCCCTAACTACATGTAGTCAACACGTCATATACTTTACCTTTGAGACATCCCCTAACTACCTGTAGTCAACACGTCATATACAATACCTTTGAACCATCCCCTAACTACATGTAGTCAACACCTCATATACATTACCTTTGAGACATCCCCTAACTACCTGTAGTCAACACGTCATATACAATACCTTTGAAACAACCCCTAACTACATGTAGTCAACACGTCATATACATTGCCTTTGAGACATCCCCTAACTACCTGTAGTCAACACGTCATATACAATACCTTTGAACCATCCCCTAACTACATGTAGTCAACACCTCATATACATTACCTTTGAGACATCCCCTAACTACGTGTAGTCAACACGTCATATACAATACCTTTGAACCATCCCCTAACTACATGTAGTCAACACGTCATATACAATACCTTTGAACCATCCCCTAACTACATGTAGTCAACACCTCATATACATTACCTTTGAGACATCCCCTAACTACATGTAGTCAACACGTCATATACTACATTTGCTTTGGTACCACTTGTAAAAATATGAGTCCTTTTTTAAGGAAATGCTTTGAAGCTTTTCCCGTAACATTTCGGTGATAGGACTAAGCTACGTAAGAATCGTGAAAATTGGTCGGATGAAGAAAAAAGTTAACATATAGATTATTAATTGAGGTTAAGCCTGTCTCTTAACAAAGTAATCCTGATTTTTCCTCTATATTAAAGTACCCGTGATTTCTGTTTTTTCTTCGCCGCCCGGTTCATTTACATAAAAGTGCATTCCCAGTCAATCTCTTTGTTTTCCAGTCGTGCATGAACATTGCTCGTGAAAATGCCAAATGCCTATAACGTGACAGCTGTACCCATCACGTGACTGATGAAAACTGAAATGATCAATAAATATAATATGGTTATTGTAACTTATCTCTGTTCGATTGACGTGTATTAGGTTATACAATTGGATCTACTATGAGCGGGTATTACACGCGCTGTTCGTTCGGTGTATTAGATTATACACGTGCAGGTTGTATATAACACGTGCAGGGTTTGGTCATAAACGTCGGTGGTACACGAGGCGGGGGACAGGAACTACTGAGACTCGACATGACAGGCGACACGTACAGTTCATGTTTAGATGTGTCGTTGATATGTTTACACGTGTTGAGGCCTAACTTACAGCATCACAGTTAGAAACGCGAGAGCACGGTCGGTGTAGATCACTGTAACCAACAGTGTTTCTGGGGTCACACGAAAGAGCCGCGCGCAGGATAACTTCAAGTCTTACTTACGTTCGGAGCACTAAGACGGTAAGGCGTGCACGGTAAACTTCAAGTCTTACTTAGTTTCGAAGCACTAAGACGGTAAGGAGTGCACGGTAAACTTCAAGTCCTACTTACTTTCGAAGCACTTAAGACGGTAAGGCGTGCACGGTAAACTTCAAGTCTTACTTACTTTCGAAGCACTAAGACGGTAAGGAGTGCACGGTTAACTTCAAGTCTTACTTACTTTCTTTCGAAGCACTAAGACGGTAAGTAGTGCACGGTAAACTTCAAGTCTTACTTACTTTCGAAGCACTTAAGACGGTAAGGCGTGCACGGTAAACTTCAAGTCTAACTTACCTTCGAAGCACTAAGACGGTAAGGAGTGCACGGTAAACTTCAAGTCTTACTTACTTTCGAAGCACTTAAGACGGTAAGGCGTGCACGTTAAACTTCAAGTCTTACTTACTTTCGAAGCACTAAAGACGGTAAGGAGTGCACAGTAAACTTCAAGTCTTACTTACTTACGATGCACTAAGACGGTAAGGAGTGCACGGTAAACACTTTTAAAAGACGGTAAGGAGTGTACGGTAAACACTTAAGACGGTAAGGAGTGCACGGTAAACTTCAAGTCTTACTTACTTTCGAAGCACTTAAGACGGTAAGGCGTGCACGGTAAACTTCAAGTCTTACTTACTTTCGAAGCACTAAAGACGGTAAGGAGTGCACAGTAAACTTCAAGTCTTACTTACTTACGAAGCACTAAGACGGTAAGGAGTGCACGGTAAACACTTTTAAAAGACGGTAAGGAGTGCACGGTAAACACTTAAGACGGTAAGGAGTGCACGGTAAACTTCAAGTCTTACTTACTTTCGAAGCACTTAAGACGGTAAGGCGTGCACGGTAAACTTAAAGTCTTACTTACTTTCGAAGCACTAAGACGGTAAGGAGTGCACGGTAACCTTCAAGTCTTACTTACTTACGAAGCATTAAGACGGTAAGGAGTGCAGGGTAAACTTCAAGTCTTACGTACTTTCGAAGCAATTAAGACGGTTAGGCGTGCACGGTTAACTTCAAGTCTTACTCACTTTCGAAGCACTTAAGACGGTAAGGAGTGCACGGTTAACTTCAAGTCTTACTTACTTACGAAGCACTAAGACGGTAAGGCGTGCACGGTAAACTTCAAGTCTTACTTACTTACGAAGCACTAAGACGGTAAGGAGTGCACGGTAAACACTTAAGACGGTAAGGAGTGCACGGTGTATTTTCAAGGTCGTCTTACTAGCAATCAGTGATGTCCTCGCCATGAGTAACCGTAGCTATTGTGCGCTACATTTAGATAGGTTTTTATTACTATATTTGGTACCTTCATTTTATTATCTGAATATCTGTACATATCGTTAATACGATATAACGTTATGCACCACACGTAATCGATTAGCACAACACCTCTTACGACTGCATTAGAGGTGCGCGTGCATGGCATCATGGACGGCGCGTGATCAAAGGGTCAGTTTGCTTTTCATCGCAACAAATTCTTTTTTTATCCTTAAAAATATAGCTCCGATTTTACATATCATGTGTTCCAATCTTTAATAGGAAACCTTATTGAAAATCTTCAAACGACTTTCCTCGTTACCACGATATTGAAGTTCCTGAGGAAATAAGATCCCTGTTTCAACAAATTAAAATTCATCTGCACAATCATTATATACGCCACCTATCGGCAGAAACGTGACCAGCGCACTCTAGCGTGAATATTTAGTTTCGTGTACCGTCACGCTATAGATCTATTGGTATCATTAAAATACCAAGACAAGTTGGCGAGAAACGATGACTTCTGAATACTTTCATGAGTTAATTAGTTACCAGTACAGGACCTCTATAGGTCCTCTCGACTGGTAAGTTTCCAGTACTGGACCTCTTTAGGTCCTCTCCACTGGTTAGTTTCCAGTACAGGACCTCTATAGGTCCTCTCCACTGGTAAGTTTCCAGTACAGGACCGCTATAGGTCCTCTCCTCTGGTAAGTTTCCAGGACAGGACCCCTATAGGACCTATCCACTGGTAAGTTTCCAGTACAGGACCGCTATAGGTCGTCTCCACTGGTTAGTTTCCAGTACAGGACCTCTATAGGACCTCTCCACTGGTTAGTTTCCAGTACAGGACCGCTATAGGTCCTCTCCACTGGTAAGTTTCCAGGACAGGACCCCTATAGGACCTATCCACTGGTAAGTTTCCAGTACAGGACCGCTATAGGTCCTCTCCACTGGTTAGTTTGCAGGACAGGATCTCTATAGGTCCTCTCCACTGGTTAGTTTCCAGGACAGGATCTCTATAGGTCCTCTCCACTGGTTAGATTCCAGTACAGGACCTCTATAGGACCTCTCCACTGGTTAGTTTCCAGTACAGAACCTCTATAGATCCTCTCCAATAGTTTCCAGTACAGGACCTCTATAGGTCCTCTCCACTGGTTAGTTTCCAGTACAGGACCTCTGTAGGTCCTCTCCACTGGTTAGTTTCCAGTACAGAACCTCTATAGATCCTCTCCACTAGTTTCCAGTACAGGACCTCTATAGGTCCTCTCCACTGGTTAGTTTCCAGTACAGGACCGCTATAGGTCCTCTCCACTGGTTATTTTCCAGTACAGGACAGGACAGGACCGCTATATCATTTATCTAACCTTTCTTAAATGAATTTAGGGATCGTGCGTTTACCACCTGCGATGGTACATTATTCCAAATGTTCACCACACTGACTGTAAATTAGTGCTTTCTTTTAGATGCTAAAGTCTGTTGTGGGTATGTTTTGATCATATCGCGCGGTGTCTTCTATACGCTAACGTTATAGTACCTAAATCGGGACACTTTTAGTGAAATATTGATGTATTTCATACCATAGTACCGATCCCAGTAATTTTCACTTTTCCTAGAAAGATATCTTATTTTTTCATTTTGATAGCAAGTTGTTATTTCCGGCGCATTGTTCTATAAATAAACCCGGACATATAGTCATGGTTACGTAATCGCGAAACAGGTGTACATTAATCGGGACACCCCTACCAGTTTTGGCTTATATTTGGAGATGAAAAAAGTATTTAGCAGAACATGGCATATCTTTGGAATATTTAAGAGTCAATGGTCGTTCTGAATGAATTTCTTTTCCAAACTACCATTAGTTGTGAAATAGAAGGATTGTGAAAAATCACATACAAAATTTGAAAATCAATAACGTCGCATGGCGCATCAATTTAGAATGTTACATTTTCGTCATTATTTACAAACTAAAACTGTGATTGTAACCATAAGTGGCAGTAAATAAAGTTCATATAATGTTTTATTGGTATATTAGCATCTTTAAATCAATATTTTCAATCTGAAAATACTTCTTTGCACAGCATGCAAATTTCTTGTGACTTTTTCAAAGTGTTCCGATTTGGGTACTATCCCGATTTGGGTACTGTGACGGAAGTGTAGGGATTTTCAGGTGTTTAGTCTTCCTTTGTAGCTTAGGTTTTGTAATCAAGAAAGCTGTTTGGTAGCTCTTCTCTGTACCCCATCTATTTTTTCGGTGCACTTTGTTTTATATGGAGATTATACAGAACATGAACATCTAGATGTGTTCGTACCAGACTCTTATACTGGTGTTGGAATGTTCCTCCGTCCAGGTGTTGGAATGTTCCTCCGTCCAGATGTTGGAATGTTCCTCCGTCCAGGTGTTGGAAGCTTCCTCCGTCCAGGTGTGGAATGTTCCTCCGTCCAGGTGTTGGAATGTTCCTCCGTCCAGGTGTTGGAAGCTTCCTCCGTCCAGGTGTGGAATGTTCCTCCGTCCAGGTGTGGAATGTTCCTCCGTCCAGGTGTTGGAATGTTCCTCCGTCCAGGTGTTGGAATGTTCCTCCGTCCAGGTGTTGGAATGTTCCTCCGTCCAGGTGTTGGAATGTTCCTCCGTCCAGGTGTTGGAAGCTTCCTCCGTCCAGGTGTGGAATGTTCCTCCGTCCAGGTGTGGAATGTTCCTCCGTCCAGGTGTTGGAATGTTCCTCCGTCCAGGTGTTGGAATGTTCCTCCGTCCAGGTGTTGGACTGTTCCTCCGTCCAGGTGTTGAACGCTTCTTCTGATGACTGGGGCCATTGCGTGTGTCTTCCTGATTTTTTCACAAATATGTCGCTCAAATTCGAGTTGGTTTTCAATAATGACCCCTATGTCATTTTCAGTATGGATATCATTTCCTAAACGATATGAATTAACATTATTTTCGGATACATATCTTCCTATATGTATATGTTTACATTTATTTGGATGAAATTGAACAGCCAAGAATCGCTTCATTCTTAAATTCTATTAATGTCATTTTGCAGGATATTTTGGTCCACTGGTTTCGAAATAATTTCATAAACCTTCGTATCAGAATATAAAAATATTATTGTGAAAAAAACTGACCACTGGCAGCGTCAGCGAATCACATTTATTGTGATTGTTAGATTGTTGGAAATGTTGTCTATTTCTGTTTTTCTTTCTGACGTCACGTTGTAATGACGGTGTAGTACGAATTCGGACTAGACAGATTTGTTAACGTTACATCGTAACACCGGATATTATTCCAGCTGGAAAGAAAGTTAGAGCGCTGGTTGTTCCTGCCATATGACACACCTCGACTTTCAACGGGTCCCGGTTCCGGTACTCGTGCACTCCGTTTTGTATTGTTTAGCACATGTAGGATTAAAAGATATGGACGAATCATCGCTTTAGGGACCTGCATTGCATGTGACATTGTAATAGAGTAAACTCCGAACATGCATTGTCCTAAATGTCACGTGAAGCAAAGAAAGGTCAACTTGTCGACGATTCCGGTGTAAAAAAACATCGTCCATACCGCGAGTGAGGCAGTAGGAGTGGGATTATTTATGTTCCACTCTGGTCCAGGCTACCGGGCAATGTGTCTCAATAAAACCAGGCTAATGGCGGAGTGTGGCAGTCTGTTTGTATATAAACATTTATCTGATGCCAAAACTCGAACGAAACAGTGGCCATCTTGCTACACGTTTATGTCACCCAGTTATATCTGCCATGAAGTAAAGAGTTCAATTGATACAGATCAAGCAGTTCTGGGGTCATTAGGTACACAATGACAAAGATGCACTTTCGTTGGGAGGGGACAGAAACAACAAAATCTGTAAATAAAACAACCACTTTTACAGCCTGCCTGTTTGGAATAGTGAGTTAGCTATGACGCATTTTATATATTGTTGACTGATTTTATACTTTATTTAAGAACTGTTACGACATTCCGGTCTTCCTCAATACATAAAGTCGACAATATGGACTTGAAACAAACATTAGAAACTCAGCATTTCCACAGACTGTGATCATTGATAGAGAAGTGACGGCGTATCTGACAGAGCTATAGGACAACACTGGGCGAGGATATACATGTATAATGTAAGTTATTGTAATAGTTAAGTTATTGTAGCAAAAGGTAAATTCCAAGCATCACTCAGGAAATGAAATATAGACGTGCTCTTAAAATAGTTAAACCCTTTAGAACACTATGAACTGGTGTCGCTAAGCACCTTTCGGAAAAAGTAGTTTTGTTCTGAAAAAAACAACCTTTCGGAATACTTTGAACGGTTGTTGCTAAGCTCATTTCGTATAACGAAGTCTTGCTCCGACAAAATTCCTTTTTAGAAAACTTAGAACTATTGTTGCTTAATACATTATGGAACGTAAAGAACAGTTCTGAGAAAACTTCTCTCGGAACAGTTAGAAATGTAATGGCTAAACTTCTTTCGGAACAGTTAGAAATGTAATGGCTAAACGTCTTTCAGAACTTCAAGTTTTTAGGTTTCTTAGGCAAAGCAATAACTTTTTATAACTTAAAGAACATCTAAACCCATTTTAGCTAAGGCCAATTCGGTCAGGTTGATTCTGTCTGACGGGTGTGGTGTGCACGAAAGTAGTTCTCCATACAAAACACGGCGGCTAACATTGAGTTTTACAGTACGGGTTCGTCTAGTTAAAGGTAATTAGATAATTTCACTTTAACTGACGTAATTACAGAGAAATACGTGAAAAGTCTGTTCACTTAATGATCACTAATTTATAATTTACGTCACAAACTATGACATATCCCATTTACGACAAATTTACGAAAACGGTCTGAACTTAAGACGTGATTATTTCCGCTAAGTTCCCCGACAACAGTTTGACTAGAGATTATCTTATCACAGTGCACTTTATATCCTGTTAGACAGACTTAACTTAGACAGATGTGTCGTGCAGGTTCCGACGGCATTGCTCACTCCTGTAGTGCATCTGTACTTTCTGACTGTTTGCAGCAGGATAAAACAATCAATTTACGGTATCAAGAAAATATTCATCTTCGTCATGAACTTTAATCTGCTTACAACCAAATAGTAAGTGCTTTGTTAACAAATGTGATTGTTCACATCTTAGGTAAATCTAAACACCTATAGCACCATGATTGGCATCGCTCATGTCACTCCAGCTCTTGAAATTGCCACAAACTATGACCTTTCCGTTGATGTTTTTACCAGCTAGAAGTTTGTTCAAGAGTTTCATTTTGTAGACCACAATGCATTCCTCATGTCTTCATTAAGAAATAATAATTTCACGGAATGGACGAACTCCGTCCTTTCTAGTTCAACGTTCTTTATGACGACATGCGTTTAATCCCGGTATTTAGATCGACATAATGGCTTCCTGCAGGTGCGAACAAGTAGTTAATTACAAGTAAGAAATAAATCAATGCGTTTGATTAGAGAGATTTATATTGTACTACCGGTCTTACGAGTGCCCCATTTATACTAGTGGGCCTGTTACATAATAAATACGTAATATCGGAGCTTGATGATCGCGGTTTAGACTTCTCCGGAACCCGTGTCCATCACAATTCGACAAATGTTTCCGGAATTTTGTTTACGACTATGGAGTTATCGACAAATTTGTCGATTTTATCATCAGTTGAAAAGTGCAGTTCGATGAGAGGGTGATTGTGCTCCAGTGATGGTATATTGTGTCTTTTGTACTCAATGGAACCTTTATTATCGATAAGAGTATTGTCAGCTTGACACGATGCCCATTGGATCAATACTGTGTGTATTTATTGATATTTCAAGGTCACTATGCTTGAGTCATTGGAAGTCTGTATAGTGTGATCTATACACAAGTTTTATTATATCCAAATGCAATACAGCATATAGGTTATGCATACACACCTGGTGCGGTGATTGGCCATTTTATAGGCGTATACTTGCATTCGAACTCATTAAGAAGTATTGTTAAACTATAACCAGATATTTAATGTATAAACCTGTTGGCTTAATTGTACCTGACTAATCACACAGATGGTATTATGTAAGGAATCCAGCGTTCTCTCTATTGGCGCGTACGTCACAACAGCCCCGTACAATTACTGCTGTCATGCAAATTATGGTATTGAAGAGTATTTAGGCAGGCGAGGCATTAAAAGAACAAGCTTGGTTATTTACCTAATTGGATTAAGAAATTTCGGTTTCTCTTAAAATAAAATGCATTATCCACTAGTTTGTTAAGCTTACAAAAGAACGAGAATTGTTTATAATGCTATTTCCGCGACGCATTTTAAAAAGGATTAAATGTTCATACATTGTAAATCGGGCAGGTCACACTGTCCTACGCTAGGTAAGCTTTCAACAGTAACTCTTTGTTTATACAATATTGCCAAACATATATAACTCCTGGTTTGTTTCTTTCAAGTAAAAAGTAATTTTCAAAAAATATAATAATTTTTTTTATAGAGCATTTCCTATTAATCAATAGATCAGACAGAGTGAAATGAGTCATTAGCTTTGCTAATCACGTGACTGTTTAAATACTGCATGTCGCCATGCTTTTTTATTTTGTTGCTGATGAGAATATATAAGAAATGTTATCAACTACATGATAAAAATACGTGAATCATTTGTGAGACTGGGCTTATCTAACATCGCGATTAACTTCAAAACAGTGCTGTCATCGGTCTTACGTACCATACTGACAGAAACATCCGGGCACCGCTAGTTAATATCCGGGCACTGTCAGTGATAGTAAACATCCGGTAACCGTCAGTCATAATATAGATCAACATGTAGTAAGATTTCACATTCACCCTCAGTGCGCGTGACGGATTGTTGTCAATGTTTTTATGCAAATTAAAACACTCACCAGTATCAGAAATATTGCGACAAACAGCTTTCCCGGAATGTCTGAGGCTCGGGGACCTTCAGCTTTGTATATGATTCATATTAAGATTGACCAAATCTGAATATATCAGTGTTTAGTTCTTGGATGGAACTAGACTTTGGAGATGAATACCAAACAAAAACTCGCTCAAAGTCATTCAGACATGACGATATCACGTCATCTGTCACTGTATATATTATTTCAAATCGCGCGGGAACCTCGCATACAATCGGTACTGATGACTTATTTTTAATTCGATGCAATCGATACCGTCTAATAATAAAGAGCCCGGATTTTGTGTGAAATTTTATACATTTTTGTCGACTTCGAATAAAAAAAAAGGATTATGCTGATTTTCTGACTAAGCCTATTCTGTCGTATGGAATGGCATCAGCAGTATTTTGGGAGTCAGTCCAGCGTTTGTTCTACTTCTAAACACTATTCACCCCGTCAACTTTCGGAATTTACAACTCTCCCGATGTTATACTGTGTAACACTGAGGTCCTCTCTCTATCCCAGCCCAGGTTAAGCCGGAGTGACATGCTTGCTAAAGTAGCATTTGAATAGAAAAGCAATCTGCAGAGGAATGTTGGTTGTGCAGGGTTTAGCGTTGTTGAAACACGCTCCCTGTTGTTAGTGGAATGCCCGCGCGTGACCTCCCGGGTACAGATGCTGACGGTATTACGCGATTACACGTATACATCCCTTTATAAGGAAAATACCTCGATAGTTAGAAGATAAAATCTATAATTCCTGGTATGAGTCCTTTAATGTATTGTAACTGACGATATAATCTGACGACGGATGTATAACTGCGCCGACA
Source organism: Mizuhopecten yessoensis (assembly GCF_002113885.1). Lineage (NCBI taxonomy): Eukaryota > Metazoa > Mollusca > Bivalvia > Pectinida > Pectinidae > Mizuhopecten > Mizuhopecten yessoensis. The sequence continues at coordinate 1,331,084 of NW_018405252.1, forward strand.
TTTGACTGAGGCCAGAATTCTAGTGTAATATAGCATGCCCAGGCAACAGTTGTCTCCTACCTATTTACCGAACACTGACAAAAACATCAGCTTAGCAGATTTTGATATCAAGTGATCGTTTATAGAGACCTTATCGATCAGTATATCCATCTTTATATCGATCACAACGGATATAACAGGAAGATACAATAACAGGCTTCAAACCATGCATAGTGAAAGTGACGCGGTGTAGATTTAGTTCGTTGAGTTTATTGACTAAGGACAGCATGGTTATATAAATGGACAAGGGTTCTTAAAGAGATTGCGAATTCAGTTGACATGTACTATACTTGCTCGACTTCGCTGGTGATGGATTCAGCTGACATTTTTTGCTGACTTAGGTTATTTTGGCGTTGATATATTTTTTTTTATTGAAAGCCACGGTAGTTGGAGACTCTAGGGACTTATTGTACCAAGTACACGAGACTTGCATTCACACGTGCGCAACGTAAATATTCAGGCGTGCCATACAATTACACACGCACATAAAGCAACTACGCACGTGCGCCATGCATAAACACGTGCATCATGTAACGCATCTTATGGTTGCCTTATCTTTATGGCCGGCAGTAATAACTTAGCATGGCAAATTTGAAACAAAGCAACTCCAATCATGTGAGGAATGCCCAATATTGTCTGGCATCACCAGGGGTTTGTAGTCTCATTACAGCTACAAGTTATACGCTTTAAATGTTTGTTTACAGCTATAAGTGACAATAAACAATTCATTATCATTCAGAAACGGCGAAGAGCATGAAATCAATGTCAAGATAAAAGTGAATGCCCATATTTGGTGTGTAAGAAATCAAAAATTATGTCCGTTGTGCCTTGAATGGGCAAGGCTTTATGATGATTGATCTGCATCACAGTGACGCTTGAGCTGAAAAGTTATTAACGCTGTTAATAAAATAAAACCGACACATCTAAACGGAAACCAAAAGCGCACAAATGAAGTTGTATTCTATATCATTCACAGGCACAATTGATTTTAATAGTTACCGAATCAACTGTTTTGCATTAAAATGCCGACACGGAGACAAGTTGCCGAAACCGGATGTACACATGTCTAACCTAGTTAGTGAGCACAGCCCCAGCTGTGTTTTGTACTGGTTGCGTTAGCTGGGAGTTCGATACTCAAGTGTAAATACCTTATTAATCAGCTCTTTATTTCATAAAATCCAATAAACGCAGGTGTGCGTTTGTTGTAATTTGAAAGAACTCGCCTCGCATATTTTGTTTACATATTTGCCACATGTTATCGACTGAATAATCCTCAAGGTCTCTATTTATAAAGCATGGCTTCGTTTTCAAGTGGAAACACGTAAAATCAAGATGGAACTAATTTCATATAAATTGAGAGATCGTATGAAAAAGTTAGCTACTCAGAGAGCTAACAGGTTATGCCTTTTGTAATGTCCGTTGTGGCGACCTATTTTATTTACATGACCAGATTCCATTGCACAATTAGGCAAGGCCATTTGCCAGTAGTTGCGCTTAGCTGAATCTGTAACATATTGAAAACTGAAGTGAAAACACGCAAGTATTGTTATCATTAAGATAAACTAAACGTATTTATATAGGAAATTGGTAGTTATAAGTATGTTGTGTTTGTTAGCGGACTAGGTTAACGTTTTAATACTGGAAACTGAAAGCAGAAATTACGTTAGGTTAATTAAAAGGGAAACGATTAATTGAACGAATACGAAATAAATCGTCTTATAAGTGCAGTGTACTCTAAAGATAATTTGAAGTTCTCCCATAAGCTGAAGGTCTGTAGGGTTCAAATGTATAGGACAGACAGAAGAGGCTCGATAGGGGTTACGAGTCGAGAGGGGTAACGAGTCTAACAAACTGTTAAGTCAAGAATAGATCAAAAGCTTTATAATCTGCTCTGCTCTGCAGATGAATAGAAACCAAACGAAATGCCCTGTCCGCATCATTATGTTGTATTGCGCTACTCGACATATATTTATCTCGCATATATATGAAAACTATAACTTATGACCGCTTCAATTTTGCGCTTGATACTATTAAAGTCACTGATTAGATGTCAACAAGGATATTTTTGATGTCTCACTTCATTCAACGTCGAAGTCTACTCTGTTAGCCTCTAATTGGACTGCTCGTTAAGGTAACGTTAATGTAAAGTAACTATCCAACGTTATGAAAAGCCCTCTGCATGCCGTAATAATATTTGTATTGACGACGATCCTCAAAATCCCACGAATATGAAAAGAAGCCAATAGCACACTGTATGAACCCGCGAACAATTTGATAAACAGCTTTTAATAATGGTGCATTAATGTGAGCCATGAACTGGTAAAACAACACACAGCTCAGGAATGTTTTAATGGGAGGTATGAAATCTACCAATATAATTTGAATAAAAATGAATTATATCATTTCTCATTAAACTAACAACATCACCAAATGTTAAATTTTAATAAACACACAGAGTTGTATATCCTGTACACTTTGTTGCCACCTGTTTAGCGAATCACAAGCGTATCAGGTGATATACGGAGAAAACGTAAATGATATCTACAGAACACGGTGTAAGGATAAAAGTAAACGAGGGCCGCTTAGGGTACGGCGATCACTGATGTTTTGTGTGTTTAGATCACTGACAATGTGTTTGGTATCCCTCTTCACCGGTTTGGAGACGTGCCATTTTGTGTATTTATATGCTATATATAAGTAACTTGATATATATTAAACATCGAATGGTGCATTCTGACGAGATAAGTTTGATTACTTGTGATTTTTTCCTACCTCCCACACCACAACACCAATAAACATGGCGATAGTCGTCAATGCAATAAAACACAATCTTCGGTGTCTGCTGCAAGGATTGTTTTATCGAGGTGAAATGGGAGTTTTATTTAAGTATGTAATGGCCATTGCAAAATGTTGCTGTTGTCAATTTAGATTATGTCACCACAGTGAGATTTACTCACGGCTTTGATTATTGACGTCACATTCTAGCGATGATTCTAGTGAACTCGGTTGCTTGGGACACCTGTGTCGACAGAGTCTGCCGTGTTTTCTCGCCCAAGTATCCCCGGAAGTATCATTCGCATGCCCCTTCCGCTATCTGCCTTCTCGTCATCGAGGAGGTCGTCAGCTGTTGTAGAGCGTTCGCGTTAAATAGTTGATGATGTATCTTAATAGACAAGAAATTTTGATTTATTATGAAATTCATCCTATTTTGTTTTCTTTTATTTCGTTGCAAACCGTCTATCTGCACAAGTACTGAAAATATCGGTGGCTGGTTTGTCAGGAATATTTGTTTATGTTAAGTTGCCTTCCCCAAAAAACATGTAGATGCAAGCGATGGAAATTCATTGACACGAAATAATTAAATAAATATCTTCTCGCTGTAGACACAACATTTCATACTTTTGTTTTTATGATCGGGGAAGATAATTGTACTTTATGTGAAATGCGTCGTATATAAACACACTGTACCAGATATACGGCCACTACCGAGGCGCCCATATACCACAAGTATATTTCACAGTCAGACGGCACAGTACACTGGGAACATGGACGTCCCAGTCCAGCTACTGTCGTCAATTTAATAAGGTAGCTTCACAGCGACACATTTTATGTGTTCGAAGCTGAATATTTCGCAATAAATGACGTAGACTCTTCGTTTCCTGAGGTGACTGCTGCCATTACTTCGCGACAGCACGTGAACTCAGCAGTCGAACAGATCATTAGCGCGTTGACAATAGTAATGTCACCCTGGTAAACTACTTGCCGCTTCCTACCAGAGGTCCCGGGTTCGACAACTAGCGGAGGCATTGAACAAATAATAAACTCTATTACATTGGCGCCCACATATATATAGGGACCCGGGGGATTTGACAAAAATACTCAGCGATACTTGCAAAGGAATCGCTATGACCCATGGAAAGGGAGTATGTCACCCTGGTAAAATACTAGCCGCTTCCTACCGTCTCGGCTAGGGAGAATTGCTCTTCAGCTCATTCAGTAGGACGTAACATAAGTAAACCAGAGGTCCCGGGTTCAACTCCTAGCGGAGGCATTGACAAAATAATAACCTCTGTTACACTAACTATACATATATCTACCACGAAACTATACACGAACTCCACATCTTCGTGTTTCAGCTAGAATGTCGATCGTACTCGCGTGCTCGAGGTGGTGTTAATAACATGTCGCGTGCCGTAATTCTATCCCGGATATTACGTGTTTACAGATTAAACACCGAGATAAACTTGCTAACTAGAACACACATCTTCGGGTTATTTAAACAATTTCGTGACATCAGGTGGAATCTTAGCACTGAATCTTGTCAGAAATTTAACGATCAAGTACCAGATACAGATTAACATTGTAACTTGGAACTCTCTCGAAAACACCTTCGCAGCAATTGACGGGGCCCTACCTCACGCGATGACCGGAACATCCACATCTAAATGACGTCACTTGTTATTGGGTCAGACGTGTTGGTATATTTTTTTTTATAAAACGAAACGCACGTACATAATTCACTAGAGTGAGTAATACCTTCAGTGCTGGCACTCGGACAGAGCTTGGTACCGTGGGACACACAAGCTGTAAACCAATCATACTTTAAAAACGACAGGATCGTTTTTCATAAGGTATTATTTTAAAAATGCAGTGTTTATAAAGAATCGTATATATGATTTTTCAGACAAAAAATAATACAATTACTTTATATTTCATTATTTTGGTAATCTAGATATAGGGAGACTTTCTTAATGTAGTCCCATTCAGAAAATACCATAGAAGTAGCCGCGGAGTTATATCTTCCCAAGTGTATGATTTTGTTCTTCATGAGGAACTATGTTATGAGGTAATATGCTCTAGTTGACGTTAGAAGGTCTATGAGTGAATATTATTGTAACAGTTAGACTGTACATATTGAATTATAAACCGTTCCACCCCTCTCTCTCCGATAAAGGCGCTTTGTTTTATATACACAGAGATATAATTACGTCACAGGTTTGGGAGATCGTCATAGGTTTTAACTTCACTTATCCAGGTAGGGAATTGTTTATCAGGTACATGTATATGCTGAGTTGTTTTGATTGGTTTTATCCAAAAAAATATGTTTACCAATGCAGATCGAGAAAGGTTGTAACTTATCTGTATCTATCTATATATATATATATATATATATATATATATATATATAAAAAGACAAGAGTTTCTTCGACTTCCCTAGCGCTTTCTCCTCTTTAGAGATTCATCAGAGGAACCCTCTGATAAACCCCTCTACAGAGGAGAAAGCGCTAGGGAAGTCCAAGATTTTTTTGTCTTTTGTTTTTTATATTTAACCATCACAAGGACTTGAATATATATATATAAGGACTTTGATGTTATATACTATATCAGACGCTTTTTTTTTTACAGGACATGATGGTATGTTATAACGACAGAGGGAAGCCACTCCACAAGATCCGGGGTCAGAGGTCACGATGGACACGATAAAAATGGCCGTGAAAGACGCAACGAGCAGCGGAGGTGTCCTGCCAGCCGATGTCAGTCCGATACATCAGTCAAGATATACCTTCTGATGTCGGGATACAGTGCAAACAAGTCTAGTTAGAAGGTGAAATAAGATCAAACAATTGTGTCATTATGGAATCTGGAAGTATCAAGGAACATATGTCAGATTATGATACCGGAAGTGACGAGGAGATCGAAAGGATACTTTCCAAGGCCGACACTGAAATTGTTCATGACGGCGAAGACGACATACATCTGAACGTGAGTAGGGTGAGTCGAGTAAGCAGCAGACGAGACGATGACATACACCAAGAAAATGTCTCCTTCACAGCTGCTGAAAACGGGCACTGTAGTGAAGGCGATGATCCTTACAACGTCCCTCCAGGCCGGAAGTCAGGTTGCTGCGCATGTTGTTTTTGCGGAAAAGCAAGAAAACACAAAAATCACGAAGTGTATCCGAAATCTTCACCACATTCAAAGGCACTCAACAAAAAGCCTCAGACTCGTGCCAAATCTCAAAATCGCCGAGGCAAACGTTGCATAAAATGTTGTAAGCAGTTCGTCGCATTTCTCTTCTCCCACATAGGAATGTGTTCTCTCGTTGTCGCCTATTCAATTCTCGGGGGATTCATTTTCAAGGAGCTGGAAGCTCCCTATGAAAAGACAGCACGTGCTAATGTAGCGGCAAACCGGAAGGTACAGGTTGACAGGCTCTGGAACATTACGTTCCTCTATAACGTGTTTCACACGGCTAATTGGACCGTGGCCGCGGACGATATCCTCAGGGACTTCCAGACTCTTATCTACAAGGCCACGAAGGAGAATGGTTGGGATGGCAAAGACGGCGAAGGGGAGGTGCAGTGGTCATTCGCGGGGGCACTTCTCTATTCTATCACTGTCATAACAACGATCGGTGAGTACGTCATCAAAACGGGGGTTACTGTTCTCTATCACCGATAACATCGATAGGTGAGTACGTCATCAAAACGGGGGTTACTGTTCTCTATCACCGATAGGTGAGTACGTCATCAAAACGGGGGTTATACAAACCCTTCTCATGATGACAAGTTATTACGCTGAAAGGGGGTTCCTTTTCTCCTTCATCCATATTACAATGATACGTTATTACGTCATCTAAAAGTGGGTTTCTGTAATTGACATCACTTAGCTAGCGTGCTTCATGCAATTGGTCATTTTCAGCTGGCGTTCATATTGACTGTGAATGGCAACGGAATACATTTCAATGCTTGAGTATTTCATATTTCTGTTTCAAGTCAATCGCGGCGTCATATCAGTAAACAGGAGCGATGCAAAGATCGAATTTTAATTATATTGATTGCAAGTCCCTTTATTAACACTCTCAGAAGAAATTGTATAGGATTATCAACGCAATTGGATCAGTGTCTTTTTACTCTTTACTGGTCTCGCATACTATTTCGACATCGGCTTTAGGCTGCTCCAGGATTGTCGCTGGCTCCAGCGATACACATACACAGATAGCGCTAATTTAAGGACTTTTTGATTGCTAATAACTGTAAATATAAAATACATATTGCATATAAGTAACATACACCTGTTACGTGAAGCGCTAGAGGGCTTCATCAAATATGGATGTAACCGATTTGAGTTCATACAATAATGTTGAAAACACTCGTTTTCAATCCATATATGAATGTCCTTTGGACTTGGTCGAGCTACATAGAGCCAATGATCACAATGGGTTTCCGGAATCTGTGTAGAATATGTACTGCTGGTTATTCATGCTCCTGTCATGGCGAGAGTTGTCGTTCTTTACAGTGTACTGAGGAGATCAAGCTGGTGTCTGGTCTACAAATAAGTATGCTGATAGCGGAGGGTATACACAATACGGGCAGACTTATTCAACACTGAATGGTTTATCATCCTTAGGTAAAAACGCCAGCAAAAACCAGCGTACTTATACTTGCCAATCTCAGAAAGAATTTTTAGAAAGGTGTAAGCCAAATGGTGTATATTTCACATTCTAACACGATTCGTTTGCAACGCGTGTTTTGATTGGTTACGGACCATGGAAATGTAAGAACTTGTTCAATATTAATCCCAATGTGTCGTATAAACTTTGGTAACAGGACGTTCACGAACATACAGATCGAGCTCTCGCCAGTATGGGCGGGGCTAAATGACCGACTTTTGAAAGCTTCTTTCCGATTGGTCAGTCCGCTGCAGAATGACACGTCGCCAGTTCAGGTCTCAAAGTACTTTTATACAAGGAAATACAATGTTTCTAAACATATTAGCGTAGTATATTTATTAAGGTGTGTTAGAATGGGGATAGTACGTTGATTTTCGTGTCTATACTGGCGATGAGAACATGAAATTTGGTTTAAACTCTCGACCTATCGGTCTTGAGTTCAAACCCAAATTCCATGTTCTCGACCTATCGGTCTCGAGTTCAAAACCAAATTTCATGTTCTAATCGCCAGTATAGCCTCTCAAAACAACGTTCTATCCCCTAATTAAATTTATAGCATAAAAGCCGACACTGCGAATGCCCCCCCCCCCCCCCCCCCCCCCCCCCATTATTATTGTTTAAAACGCAAAAGATCAAAGTTATGATAAAGTGATCGCTCAGAGATTAAAACAAAATTATGACCAATACGGATGCCAGTTTATATAATGTAATACAATTCTGACTTGGTATAATGGATATTGATTGTAGACAATTAAGATTCTTGAAGCTGAGCTGACGAACTATTGGTTAAAATAGGACGAATACATATACGATTGAGTCCCTTTCCTTCGGATTATCAAGATAAAACGCCTAACGACCACGAGGGTTTGGATTACGTATGACAGAAGAGGTACTTCAGTAATGGAACCATTATCTTTAGTACAAATATTTTGTAGTATATAGGATTATCTTATTCTAAATGTCAATCAGGATAATTTTGCCTGAACTATCTTAATTGTGCGTTGTCAATTTTAGTTTTGAGTTTGATTTTACGTACGATATCGAACTTTTTATAGGTAGATCTTTCAAACATCTGCTAGAAATTGTTTCTCTAGCTATTCAGTGTGTGTTGGTCGCGACAATTAAATAATGATAATTCATCTTAGCTTCCATTCTGTCATAAAAACGACCTTATCTAGATATAATATTTCATCTGCCACATTCGATCGGTAGCTCAACATTACTTCTTCTAAGTTCTAGTGAACAGTAGCTGGTCGTAGATATCTTGCAAGTGCTTTTCCAAAAATGCCTGATGCCTACAAATATTTCTGTATTTGGTCCCTTTAATGACCTGTAAAACACTAACGATGTACCTTGCCAGACTAAACCGGAGCAAAAAAAAACAACAACGGCGAGAAAATCGGCACAGCTCCGGCGAGAAAGAACTTGAAAAATCTAAATTGACCGTAGCAATACCGATGTAGTTCCGGCAATCCCGTTGTGATACCGTTGTTCCATCGATGTAAGAGCCGATGTGCTACCGAATACCACTTTTCTGACACCTCAGTGTTACCGAGGCGCCGCCGATGTTATACCGAGGCGCCGCCGTTGTTCTACCGATGTGCCATCGTTGACCGGAGCTATAGCGGAGTGATGCCGTTGAGCTGCCGATGTTACGGTAGCATCATTTCTACTTCGGTGATATTCGGTAGTACTACGGTATCACATCGGTACCAGTACGGTACACATTGAGGCCACCGGAGAACCGCCGATCCATTACGGGGCGCTACCGGTGATCTACCGACATTAACGAAGCCCTACCGGCCGCGGAGTACTGCCAATCAATTATCGTTGTAGTCCTGTTGCTCGCTCCGGCAGCGCAATGGCGGACATTTTTGAGCATGGTCAAAAATGTCTAGCGTCGTCTGCCGTTGCTCTATATTTCGCCGAGGTATTGACTAGGTCCTGACGATGTACCACCGTTCTAAGCGGTGTGATACCGTTGCGCTGCCGTACTAGTATCGATCCCCGAAAATCGCCAAATTTGTGCTCCGGTATAGCTCCGGCGATCCAAATCGGCTAGGTGTGACATGCCCTTTAGGGTAATCGAACACATCGCTTTACGAACTATATATGTATTATCGTTGACTGTATAAAGCAGTGCTTTTCAAAGCCTTGTACTTAAAATGGCCATGGCCCAAAATCACAAACAAACAAACAAACTTCAAATGTACTTCTGAAGACGTACTAAATTGCATTCAAATAACTGCTACGTTTTGAAGGTTAAAGTTATATAATGAAGTTTTTACTTCATTAGTAAGATATTGATATTACACAATTCGGCCAAATATCCATTCATACAAACTTCGTTATTTACAACCAAAAGAAAGAAATACATTTGGTTGTATCAACAGATTCTGCCCTAAACTTGTTTTCAACTGCGTGGCGGAGGCGACAAACTCGTGTACATTACAAATATCGAATCATATCAGCGGTGGTAATTGATTCGTTTTGTCGAAAGTATTTTGATATAGGTTAAATTGATCAACTGTGGACAATTACTTTTTGCAATCATCGTTGTTGACAAAACCGTGATATCAATATTTAAAATCCTACGTGTGCGGCGTTTTAAGTGTGTAGACATTAGTCAATGATTAATCGGACTATGCAAACTCGCTGATTACACAATAATTTTAGATGAATTGTGTTTGTGTTTTATGTCTGTTACTGATAAAAGGTTCAAAATGTTTGCTTTGTTATTAATAATGAGTGTCTGTTGACAATTCGTCTACTCGCCGGTTAGGTCGGATGGGCTGTACCAATGGGAATGTGCGGCGTTCACACGTATTAGCAAGTGAAAACATATATGTATCATATATAAACCGTGTATTGTCAGACAAATGACGGCAGACATCTTACATCATATAAATGTGGCGAAGATAAAGATATTTGTCTTAATCGAACACGCCTCCATATTTTGTAGCTAGTGTTGTATACGAACGCGTCCCAATTAAATGGCGAACAGCAAATGTCTTCAAGCACTTCCATGTTTGATGAGTGCCAGTGCAATGGTCACGATGTTACATTAACCATTCAATCATAAACAATATTCATCATAGTGAACATATACGTCAAACGTGTCGGTTATAGAGGGACGGAATCAGGACAGGCATACATGGAATTACATTCAGTTTTATATATAGAAATTTCGTTTATTTCTATATCATTCGTTTTGGTTCCAAATGATATTTTTTTTCATGATCGTGGGATTCATATCAATCTGTCTGGTTTGAATGCCTATTTACAAATGTCTTATTTGCCTTATGCTGTCTTCGAGGCGTTAGTCTGAGACACTGCTTCAAAACGTATCGAACGCGCGTCAGATACCGCTACATGTATCTATTTCTGTACGACTATATTCCATTAGTCTTGACAGTAACGCATTAACTCTCCAAGTTTTTGTTCCAGGTCCTTTCAAATTTTTTATCATTTAAATTACCACTCCCAATCACTTAGAAACCTGGGATATGTATACTTTCTTTTTCTGTGATGATTATTACTGTTTTATTATTAACATATGTGATTATCTCCATTTACTTGTAATATAATATCTTATTGTTATTTTTACATATGTTTGTCGCAATAATAGCTCTCAAGAGCTAATGTTCATTGTTTATCTGTATGCGACGTTAAATAAAGTTTCTTGTATCTTGTATATTGATTAAATAAATCACGTTAGTTAAAGTACAGCATAAAGAACAGCATTAATATATTGTACCGGACGTACTCGTATACGATTAAATAACCATTATTTACTCACATTTTATTCTATCTTTTGATGATAGTATTAATATTGTATGCTATCATTATTGATTCACTGCATTTATATTGGTAACGTCACATCCGGAAGTTTATTGTATCGTGACATCACTTCCATGATGCCCGTTAGCTTATACATATAGTTTAATCTCAATGTATCGCTTTAGTATTGTTATTTACAGAGATCGCTATTAGTTTGAGTCCTAATTAATAGATGTCATTTGGAGTTAAAGAAAACTTTGGTGAATTTCACTAACATTGGCGTTGCTTCTATATTTTTGCGTTAGCAATGCACGCGTGATCCTATTTTGGTTGTGGTTGATTTTCCTACACAGAGCCCCTAAATTAATTTCTCTGACGAATCACACATTCTAATTAGACACCCGAGGGGCCACATGAAAAAGTCGGGTTCCTATAACCCTAACACTGCGTATCCGTTTATCCTATTGATACACGACCCGTTAATACCAGTGACACAGAACAGTTCATGAAAGCATCTACTAGGATCAAACACATAGGGGATTTCCTGGCAATATCGTCTACATGACCGCGTTTGAACTAAGTGTATTCTCGGCTGGGCTGACGAGCTTTGTGGCTATAGAAAGGGTTCATCATACAGACTCGAATGGCTCTATTGTAGCTGTATATCAACCATCAAACGGTTAAGCTTAATATGCTTGTGTAAAGTATACAATATACACTCCCGTATAATAGTTATTATCTGGTGTACAATAATCCATTAACCAGGCTTTTCGTATTTCTGTGTAATATGTACTTAAGGACTGGTGCAACTATATTGGCCAATCAGCAAGTGTTTCATTGTAATCTCTGCCTAAAACTTGTTCCAGTTAAATATAGCTCCCCTTTATAAATTAAAAGTTTAATCGTTGACAATTTATTTATTGAATAAAATCTGCAGGTATTTTACGTTGGAAAAAATGTAGGGTTTAGTACATTTTAATATCTGATGGCGGTTTTTATGAAAAGGTAAAATGTCAGATGGTTCACCGTTTGGTTTGTAAACTTCCGGTTGTCAACAACTGTAGGATGTGGCTTTCTTACATGCCATTAAACTTGTCAAAAAAAACACCTTTTGCGGCCTTTGTCAGGTGTGAATCTAGGATCTAGACAGTTGTCATTAGTGTTGAACTTTGAATGTTATTTATCTGGTAGCCTAAAGCTAAGTAATAACGTTAAGTAAAGGGTTAAGTCGCGCTTGTCATACTCATGGCTCATTGTCCCGACACTGCAGGCAAGTACTAGGATTTGTTTCGAACACGCAGTTATACATCAGGAACGGATTGGGCCAGGCTACTTCCGTTGACTACGTAGCTCATTGGGTAGACAGTGTCATGGTCGCGAGTCCGGAGTTCGATTCCTGGTCCGTGGTATTCTCACACTCGGAACATAATTGTTGATTCGTTCTTACGTTCATTTCATCGGTCCTTATGCTTTTGTCTTCATTAAAGCTCCCCAAGGTATGGGTCTCTTTTCAAAAATTGATTTTTCAATTATATGGTAAAAAATGTTTTCAGTGCATATTAAGTACAGTTCTGGCAGACATACGCCGGTCCGTTGTAAGTTGGACATTAACAATAAGGCATCACCCGTAAAGTACCTGTTTGTGATATACAATGTATATAGTGTAGTGGACGTCTGTTGGATGTAATTATCATTAAATGTAGCGGGGTTATACTCTACCTTGGCGTGGTAAACAACTTTGTTGTAATTAGTTGGTGTACAGCGTCAGTGTCCTCCTGTTGTCTGGGTCGATATTCTTCATTTGTTTTATTACTGGATAACAACAAATTTGTATAGAGGACCATTTATCCTCAGGGCTAACAGCAGTGAATCGTCCTAAGTAGTTCTAACAAAGAAACAAATACATCAATTGTATCGTAAATGTGCTTAACAAACGAACAACTATATTTATTTCACGTTCTCATCAAAACGAACAACTATCCTTAATTTTCAGAACAAAGAAACATGTTCTCTTATCATTCTCCTTTGCATTCTTAACAAAGCTCCAAAATAACATTAGAAGATAGAGGAACTCCACTTTTCTAAGAACTGTTTACGAAAAAATAGAAGAAATTCTCCTATTTATTGCTAACAAATGATAAAATAATACATACCAATTGTTAACGAAGAAATTACTGGCCTAACCATTGTTAACGAAGAACTACTAGCCTAACCATTGTTAATGAAGGCACTACTGGCCTAACCATTGTTAACGAAGGAACTACTGGCCTAACCATTGTTAACAAAGAAATAACTGGTCGAACCATTGTTAACGAAGGAACTACTGGCCTAACCATTGTTAACGAATGAACTACTGGCCTAAACATTGTTTACAAGGGAACTACTGACCTAACCATTGTTAAAAAGGGAACCACTGGGTTAACGAAGGAACTACTGGCCTCTGGCCTAACCATTGGTAACAAAGGAACTACTGGCCTTACCATTGTTTACGAAGGAACTACTGGCCTCTGGCCTAACCATTGACAACGAAGGAACTACTAGCCTAACCCTTGTTAATGAAGGCACTACTGGCCAAACCATTGTTAACGAAAGAACTACTGGCCTAACCATTGTTAACAAGAGAACTACTGGCCTAACCATTGTTTACAAGGGAACTACTGGCCTAACTATTGTTAACGAAGGAATTACTGGCCTAACCATTGACAACGAAGGAACTACTGGCCTAACCATTGTTAACAAGGGAACCACTGACCTAACGATTGTTAACAAAGAAATTACTGGCCTAACCATTGTTAACGAAGAACTACTAGCCTAACCATTGTTAATGAAGGCACTACTGGCCTAACCATTGTTAACGAAGGAACTACTGGCCTAACCATTGTTAACAAAGAAATAACTGGCCTAACCATTGTTAACGAAGGAACTACTGGCCTTACCATTGTTAACAAAGGAACTACTGGCCTAACCATTGTTAATGAAGGCACTACTGGCCTAACCATTGTTAACGAAGGAACTACTGACCTAACCATTGTTAATTAAGAAATTACTGGCCTAACCATTGTTAACGAAGGAACTACTGGCCTAACCATTGTTAACGATGGAACTTCTGGCCTTACCATTGTTAACAAAGAAATTACTGGCCTAACCATTGTTAACGAAGTAACTACTGGCCTAACCATTGTTTACAAGGGAACTACTGGCCTAACTATTGTTAACGATGGAACTTCTGGCCTTACCATTGTTAGGCCAGTAGTTCCATCGTTAACAGGGGTTAGGCCAGTAGTTCCTTCGTGAACAATGGTTAGGCCAGTAATTAAGAAATTACTGGCCTAACCATTGTTAATTAAGAAATTACTGGCCTAACCATTGTTAATGAAGGCACTACCGGCCTAACCATTGTTAACGAAGTAACTACTGGCCTAACCATTGTTAACGAAGGAACTACTGGCCTAACCCTTGTTAACGATGGAACTACTGGCCTAACCATTGTTAACAAAGAAATTACTGGCCTAACCATTGTTAACGAAGGAACTACTGGCCTAACCATTGTTAACGAAGGACTACTAGCCTAACCATTGTTAACAAAGGAACTACTGGCCTAACCATTGTTAACAAAGGAACTACTGGCCTAACCATTGTTAATAAAGGAACTACTGACCTAACCATTGTTAACGAAGAACCACTGGCCTAACCATTGTTAACAAAGGAACTACTGGCCTTACCATTGTTTACGAAGGAACTACTGGCCTAACCATTGTTAACAAGGGAACCACTGACCTAACCAATGTTAACGAAGGAACTACTAGCCTAACCATTGTTAACAAAGAAATTACTGGCCTAACCATTGTTAACGAAGCACTACTAGACTAACCATTGTTAACGAAAGAACTACTGGCCTTACCATTGTTAACGAAGGAACTACTGGCCTTACCATCGTTAACGAAGGAACTACTGGCCTAACCATTGTTAACAAGGGAACCACTGACCTAACCAATGTTAACGAAGGAACTACTAGCCTAACCATTGTTAACAAAGGAACTACTGGCCTTACCATTGTTTACGAAGGAACTACTGGCCTGACCATTGTTAACAAGGGAACCACTGACCTAACCATTGTTAACGAAGGAACTACTGGCCTTACCATTGTTAACGAAGGAACTACTGGCCTAACCATTGTTAAAAAGGGAACCACTGGCCTAACCATTGTTAACGAAGGAACTACTGGCCTAACCATTGTTAACGAAGGCACTACTGGCCAAACCATTGTTAGCGAAGGAACTACTGGCCTAAACATTGTTAATGAAGGAACTACTGGCCTAACTATTGTTAACAAGGGAACTACTCGCCTAACCATTGTTAACGAAGGTACTACTAGCCTAACCATTGTTAACGAAAGAACTACTGGCCTAACCATTTTTAACAAAGGAACTACTAGCAAAACCATTGTTAACAAGGATTGTTAACGAAGGCACTACTGGCCAAACCATTGTTAGCGAAGGAACTACTGGCCTAAACATTGTTAATGAAGGAACTACTGTCCTAACTATTGTTAACAAGGGAACCACTGACCTAACCATTGTTAACGAAGGAACTACTGGCCTAACCATTGTTAACAAGAGAACTACTAGCCTATCCATTGACAACGAAGGAACTACTGGCCTAACCATTGTTAACAAGGGAACTACTGGCCTAACCATTGTTAACAAAGGAACTACTAGCCAAACCATTGTTAACAAGAGAACTACTGGCCTAACCATTGTTAACGAAGGAATTACTGGCCTAACCATTGACAACGAAGGAACTACTGGCCTAACCATTGTTAACAAGGGAACCACTGACCTAACCATTGTTAACAATGAAATTACTGGCCTAACCATTGTTAACGAAGAACTACTAGCCTAACCATTGTTAATGAAGGCACTACTGGCCTTACTATTGTTAACGAAGGAACTACTGGCCTAACCATTGTTAACAAAGAAATAACTGGCCTAACCCTTGTTAACGAAGGAACTACTTGCCTAACCATTGTTAACGAAGGAACTACTGGCCTAACCATTGTTAACAAAGAAATTACTGGCCTAACTATTGTTAACGAAGGAACTACTGGCCTAACCATTGTTAACAAGGGAACACTACTAGCCTAACCATTGTTATGTTAACAATGAAATTACTGGCCTAACTATTGTTAACGAAGGAACAACTGGCCTAACCATTGTTAACGAAGGAACTACTGGCCTAACCATTATTAACAAAGGAACTACTGGCCTAACCATTGTTAATGAAGGCATTACTGGCCTAACCATTGTTAACGAAGAACTACTGGCCTAACCATTGACAACGAAGGAACTGCTAGCCTAACCATTGTTAACAAGGGAACTACTGGCCCAACCATTGTTAACGAAGGAACTACTGGCCTAACCATTGTTAACGAAGGAACTACTGGCCTAACTATTGTTAACAAAGGAACTACTCGCCTAACCATTGTTAACAAGAGAACTACTGGCCTAACCATTGTAAATGAAGAACTACTGGCCTAACCATTGTTAACGAATAACTACTGGCCTAACCATTGTTAACGAAGAACTACTGGCCTAAGCATTGTTAACGAAAGAACTACTGGCCTAACCATTGTTAACGAAGAACTACTGGCCTAACCATAGTTAACGAAAGAACTACTGGCCTAACCATTGTTTACAAGAGAACTACTGGCCTAACCATTGTTTACAAGAGAACTACTGGCCTAACCATTGTTAACAAAGGAACTACTGGCCTAACCATTGTTAACAAGGGAACCACTGACCTAACCATTGTTAACGAAGGAACACCTGGCCTAACCATTGTTAACGAAGGAACTTCTGGCCTAACCATTGTTAACGAAGAACTACTGGCCTACCCATTGTTAACGAAGAACTACTAGCCTAACCATTGTTAACGAAGAACTACTGGCCTAACCATAGTTAACGAAAGAACTACTGGCCTAACCATTGTTAACGAAGGAACTTCTGGCCTAACCATTGTTTACAAGAGAACTACTGGCCTAACCATTGTTAACGAAGGAACTACCGGCCTAACCATTGGTAAACAAGGAACTACTGGCCTAACCATTGACAACGAAGGAACTACTGGCCTAACCATTGTTAACGAAGGAACTACTGGCCTAACCATTGTTAACGAAGAAACTACTGGCCTAACCATTGTTAACGAAGGAACTACTGGCCTAACCATTGTTAACAAGAGAACTACTGGCCTAACCATTGTTAACGAAGGAACTACTGGCCTAACCATTGGTAAAGAAGGAACTACTGGCCTAACCATTGACAACGAAGGAACTACTGGCCTAACCATTGTTAACGAAGGAACTACTGGCCTAACCATTGTTAACGAAGAACTACTGGCCTAACCATTGTTAAAGAAGAACTACTGACCTAACCATTGTTAACGAAGGCACTACTTGCCTAACCATTGTTAATGAAGGAACTACTGGCCTAACCATTGTTAACGAAGGACCTACTAGCCTAACTATTGTTAATGAAGGAACTACTAGCCTAACTATTGTTAATGAAGGAACTACTGGCCTAATTATTGTTAACGAAGGAACTACTATCCTAATCATTATTAACGAAGGAACACCTGTTAAGGAAATACCAAATTTCCTAAGCATTGAAGAACGAGCAAGTATCATCAGCGTTATTGTCCTGAGAGGAACAGTTGTTTACAAAACTTTTGAAAATATATATTTTTTGAACCAGAGATAAACAGTTTCCCGACTTATATGTATAGGAATGATGCAATATATTTAAAATGTTGCTACTTTTGAACACAGTTTTTGAGATTTCTTTTATGTAAAAGTCTTTTGTACTACTTTCGTGACGGTAGAACGTTGCACTAGTTAATCAACATGTACACCTATTGATACCACGGGTCTGCCTCGAGGTTATACCGTTAGGACGGTCGCTTTAATCACACAAGTCTGGGACTAACAACGGACTTTAACAATATCGATGACACCTGCTGATTTTGACGCCATATACTCATCAGTAAATTGATGTGATGGTCGGGAATTCCGCCCAAGGTCAGCCTCATGTCCCTTATTTCCTGCTGGGCACCATTGACCTGTTTAAAACCCAACATTGCGGTCGATTTTCACATTTTCCGCAGTTTTTGTCCATTTCCCAAAGGTACTTGACTTCATTGACTGAGTACGCGTAAAGGTCACGGTTAGGTATTAAGGACCCAATTGTTTTAGACTTCGATCTATCGAGTCGAATGCGCCCTCCCAAAGTGACACTGTTTGCCGGATTCGGCGAATCGCCGTTGAACCTCCCAATCAAAACCCCCAGACTTTGAGATATAGCATACAGGCGATTTCGCAGTTCCCAGTAGACGGGAGAACGGGATATGATTGAATTAAATCTAGGGAAATCAGGATTTGTTTACTTGTGATTGAGTAAAGATTAAATTCGAGACAAGATCGAGACTTACGATGCCAGGGTTTGGCACCTAATCTGACACTGATAGATTTATAAATAAATCTTGTTGACAGTAATTTAACCATTGACAGACTGGCGCGACCGATTTCTGCGGTACATCACCGGAAGTTGTGACAAAGAACAGTTCTGGAAACATTCACGCGACTTGACGCTTTCTTTTATGTCGGTATAAATATATATATGAAAATTTCCTGGCGATATTAATGTTGAGAGCGAGTATAGGGTTACCAATAAAATAATGTTCAATGATACTTCTCTTCAGAATAATATGTTTTACGGCACGGCCGTTAGTGAGGGCGGAGCCAGGTTGTACTGTAAATGTATCGGAATATCGGTACTGTACTCTTTCAAGCATTGAGTGATGTGTTAAATTACTAAATCAGACCTACATGTATAGCTATACAGTGTATATTACAGTTAAGTTTCCTTTCTTGATTTCTTTTTGGCTGACAAGATGTTTGATATCTTGAAGTTTTCCGCCTAGGCGTATGATGACATGACATTAATGTGAGAATGCGAAAGGTTCATTAGACTCTATATAAGTATTTAAATTTGCACCTCTTGAATCCATTGCAAAAATCAAGTGCAGCATATTCTACAAAGACATTGAAATAAAACATATTAGGATGGATATTGTTAATCATGTATAATAGCATAGTTATCTGATATCCACGAAAAGATATACATATATATATATGTATATATCTTTACGAATTACTTCAAACTTAACTTCAATGATTTATAAATATTGTATCCAGAGAGAATTTATGCAAAGTATTTTACAATTTTTGTGCTTTTTATGTGTAAAAATTAATTTGTTCAGTGCTATAAAAACTGGATTTATATGAAGTTTCTATTAAAAATAAGAAGAATATGCGAAATCACAATTTTTGTCATTTTTCAATACCCATCATTGCAGCCAAGAGAGTCAACAGATATATATTGTGGATGAATACATTTGTTTCAGCAACTTACTGACTATATGCTTTATATGTCTCTGCTTTATGTATAGTTTTAGCAATAGAGAAAATGTATTGTTTCCTCAATTAGAAATTGAATCAGTTCAGCACATAAAACTGTATAGATTTTTTTTTAAATCGTGCAGATTTGTAAAACAGCAGATTTTCTTTTATGAATAAAAAAATAGCTATGAGATAGTAATCAAAAATGAAAATGTTACAGTACAGTATGGATTCAATTTTTTTTTTCTATTTTTATTCGTGCAAAATATCAATTAAAAAAATCTTATGAAAATACTTGTATGTTTTTGTATCCTATCATTATGCGTCACTGTGATAAACTCCCTTTTTGTTGACAACCAGCACGTTGTTTTGTTGATATTCCGTTTTCTAAATATATACCACTGCAATCTCTACCCAGAGTTGTCGTAGGGAGTGCAAGGACCGTAACTCTGCGTGATAGTCTCGTTCAACCAGACTCTTGTTGTCTGCGCAAGCGTCTGATTCAACGAGACTACACTGCCGATACAATAATTTTTCGACCATTCAGAGCTAGAGCAATGTAGCCGGTAACGTAATGTCAAGAGAATTTACATCTTTAACCGGAAAGTATCAAATATTTACGTATCCTATAGTTAGATATAAGTTTTAAATCTTACAAAAATGTAACGTTTGTTCGAGACTCGGCAAACGAGAACTTGTTTCGAGATCAAGATGGCGGAGACCACAGCGCCTGCGACTGGCGGCCATGTTAAGACAAGTATTTCAGTTCCATAGGTATTGTGAATAATCTTTATTTTTCTTACATACGTGTTACCTATAGGGAGAGCTTCGCTCTCACGGGCCCTTCGGGCCCTTGAGATAGCTCCGCCCTCTATGAATATCGTTTTACAGGGATACGCTTTTTCTTCAGGTGTGTTCCCTCACGTGCTGGATAAGGCATGGATTAAAAATTGAACGTATCACCGATAATTAAACGCTATCCCTCGTGAATCATCAGACATGCTTGGTATGATACGATTGTCTGAATTGTCATTTCAGCCGTTATTCTAGAATAATAATAGCATTTCAACAACTCGTGTTTCTCTAAAAGATGGTTGTTTGTCTAACGTCTAAGTGATACTCCGGTTCGGTTACCTCTAGGGATATTGTCAAATTTACATACTGGTCATCAGCTGTCAACACTATTATAGCTGGCTCCCCGCCATACAAAAACATTTTGTTGATGTCATCTAATTCTGTCGACCTTTTCCTACTGACGACCCTTGGTGACACGCGGAAATGTTTTTGAGCAACTCTCGTTCACGGGGACTTGGGACATTAGTGTAAAAGGTTTATATGGCCCCTGGGAGCTAAATACACGACGCAATACTGTTGAAATCGACACATGATTATATGTTCAATATGCACATAAAATTGCTGAGTATAACGATATCTGCGCATCACAATACGAGGGCAATCACCCTCACCGGGACAGAATGTGTGTTCGGTTCTCGTGTTTCCTCCTATTGTCAATTGATTACAAAGGTTCTGTGTCATGTACTTTCTCGTTCCAACCCTCAAAAACTATTGTCTATAGAGGTTGTATCACATTTTCCTGCTGAGTTTCAGTCAAGGAATTATGGTTTGGGAATAAGGATTCTTTGCCAAGCTATAGAGAAGGTCAATATTCCGATTTTAGGATACCTTACAAAATTCCGTTTTGGAAAATATGTCGAGAAAGTCTCAAATTCTATAATTAAAAGATGTATCAACCTGTTGACAAAGTTAAACAAGAGATAGCTTGGTACACATGGCGCCACCTAGCGCGTCATATAACATAGGTGTTTCCCCAAGGCAAATCACAATTCGATCTTAAATCGGCTCTGCCGAAAATATTCAAGGCGTAATGACAGAAAAAACGTTTGTTATATGGAATCATTTACCAGAAAAACGGTAGCGCCGTGTACAATCAACCAACTTGGGTATAACCTAGAAAAAACGGTAGCGCCGTGTACAATCAACCACCTTGGGTATAACCTAGACAAAACGATAGCGCCGTGTACAATCAACCAACTGGGGTATAACCTAGACAAAACGGTAGCTCTGTGTACAATCAACCAACTTGATTATAACCTAGACAAAACGGTAGCGCTGCGTACAATCAACCAACTTGAGTATACCCTAGACAAAACGGTAGCGCTGTGTACAATAAACCATCTTGAGTATAACCTAGACAAAACTGTAGCGCTGTGTACAATCAACGAACTTGAGAATAACTAGACAAAACGGTAGCAATCAACCAACTGGGGTATAACCTAGACAAAACGGTAGGGCCGTGTACATTCAACCAACTTGAGTATAACCTAGACAAAACTGTAGCGCTGTGTACAATCAACGAACTTGAGTATAACTAGACAAAACGGTAGCAATCAACCAACTTGGGTATAAACTAGAGAAAACAGGAGCGCTTTGTACAATCAACCAACTTGAGTATAACCTAGACAAAACGGGAGCGCCGTGTACAATCAACCACCTTGGGTATAACCTAGACAAAACGATAGAGCCGTGTACAATCAACCAACTTGGGTATATCCTAGACAAAACGGTAGCGCCGTTTACAATCAACCAACTTTAGTATAACCTAGACAAAACGGAAGCGCTGTGTACAATCAACCAACTGGAGTATATCCTAGACAAAACGGTAGCGCCGTGTACTATCAAGCAACTTTAGTATAACCTAGACAAATCGGTAGCGCCGTGTACAATCAACCACCTTGGGTATAACCTAGACAAAACGATAGCGCCGTGTACAATCAACCAACTTAGGTATAACCTAGGCAAACCGGTAGCGCCGTGTACAATCAACGAACTTGAGTATAACTAGACAAAACGGTAGCAATCAACCAACTTGGGTATAAACTAGAGAAAACAGGAGCGCTTTGTACAATCAACCAACTTGAGTATACCCTAGACAAAACGGTAGCGCCGTTTACAATCAACCAACTTTAGTATAACCTAGACAAATCGGTAGCGCCGTGTACAATCAACCACCTTGGGTATAACCTAGACAAAACGGTAGCGCTGCGTACAATCAACCAACTTGAGTATAACCTAGACAAAACGGTAGCGCTGTGTACAATCAACGAACTTGAGTATAACTAGACAAAACGGTAGCAATCAACCAACTTGGGTATAACCTAGATCTACGTTGAAAGATTAGGCTCAGAAGTACAATTACAGATAAAGTATATATTTGATATATGAACTTATCAGTCAGAAATGTAATATAAATATACATCTATCGTTCAGAGTACAGGACTACACAAGTTGTGTCGTGACGTCACATACCATTCAGAGCATATGACTGTACCCCTGATAGTAATTTCTGGTGTAATGACGTCACATACCATTCAGAGTAAAGGACTTCACCATTGATAATAATTTCTAGTGTAGTGACGTCATATCAAATTCAGAGCATAGGACTGCACTGCTGATAACAATTGGTGGTGTAGTGACGTCATAGGCCATTAAGAGTATAGGGCTACGTCCATCCCTGACAGCAATCCGCCATGCCGTGACGTCATGTACCATTTAGATGCCGTGACCATATGCAATTTCGAGTAAAATACTGTACTCATGTTTGCAGTTTGTGATGCAGTGACGTCAATTCAAACAATTCAGAGTAAAGCACTGAACACATTAGAGCGTAATGCCGTGACGTCAGAAACCACTTAGAGGTGCTGTGACGTCATTTACTATTTAGAGTAAAGGACTTCACTCCTGGTACGAATATGACGTCACATGCCATTCAATTGAAGTGTTAATTATAATTCGAGGAAGGATCTATATCCGTTTATAAAAGTCGTCTTGTCAATTTTATGGCGTGATCATTGACTTTTCGGTCACGTAAACTTACGTGATTTACATAATGCAGGACATGGGCAGATAATGCAACATGTAAGCGGACATATAAAAATATTATGCTTCATTCAACACTTATTTAAAGAGAGGAACCATTTTAGTTCGTGCACTTAAATATTTCCGATAATTACGTCCGGTTTTCCGTCGAATATGCGTTTTCATTCAGAATAACATGACCCTTTTAACATGCTCGTATTGAGTTTTTGGTATTTACACAAACCCTTCCTTAGTGATTTAATGGGTATGTAAATAGAAAACATTAGCACTCTCTAGCTGTATTAACGATGGAGGAGGCGATGTAACCCGAGTATCATGAGACACGATCTGCATAATCAATTATAAATAGGAGCCAGTCGGCGGGACGAGTAATCCGGACAGTGAATGATGACATTAGGGAATCCCACAGGTACAAAGGTATCAGTAGACGCATACCTGTCACTTGTATTAGATTACATAATAAAATTGCACGCTCTGCCCACTTAAACAAATATATAAAATAGAAAATGATTCGATAAAATCAGGACATATCACTTGTATGTTGAATTTACATTTATTGATGTTTTCATTTTTTTTTTTTATATATTACAGGCTACGGACATATAGCCCCGAAAACCGCCAATGGACGGATGGTCACCGTTGTATACGCTCTTTTCGGAATTCCTCTAACTTTACTGTGCTTGGCTAATATGGGGTCCTTCCTAGCCAACTGTTTCCGGTTCCTTTACAAGAACGTGTGTCTCGCGGTGATATGGCTGTGTTGCCCGTCTCAAGCCAAGTGGCACAGACAATCTGATAGCCGCATTAAAACGCCCACGAAAGAAGAGGCAGACCTTATCCGATCTTCAAAGAAGGGAGAGTTACACGATGAAGTCACAATCGTTATAGGGGACAAAACATCAAATACAAACAACAAGAACGAGAAAGTGCGCGTACCGATTCTGGTCAGCCTAATGTTAATTGCGGCGTACATATTCGGCGGCGCGACCCTGTTCGCCATGTGGGAGGGGTGGGATTACCTCGTGGGGTCTTACTTCTGCTTCATCACCCTCAGCACGGTGGGGTTTGGGGACTTTGTTCCGGGGGCCGGGGTATATTCCTTCTCCAATAATCAGAAACTCATTATCTGTGCGTTCTACCTTATTTTTGGCCTGTCATTGATAGCCATGTGCTTCGAACTCATGCAGGAAGAGGTCCGAGCTAAGTTCCGGTGGCTCGGCCTGAAGTGTGGCATTATCGATGACGAACGGAAGTGACCACGTGATTTATTTTATTTTTAAACCCACATTTTCACCAATTGTATGCGAGTTAATTTAACAAGATATTTGGAATATCTTGTTATTTATGCGTCTTTTCTTAATTTTCTATACATTTAAACAACGTTTTTGTCAATAAGACATCTGTTTTTAATGCACGGGTGTGTTGTAAAGTGTAATAATTTTAGAAGAATTGTATTTCTCTTGTCTCGGCGTGTGCACATTAGAAAACTGTTCAGGGTAGGAGGCAGTCACGTGGGTTGTACAAAAATGTTATACTTAAATCACATTACGCGTGGTGGCGTCACAATTAAGTCATTTCAACGTTTTAAGTTTGCAGAACAAGTGAAAATTTCTCATAATTTAGTTATATTTGCTAGACATATGAAGATGAAAATGACAGAAAATTGGTACTCTTTTATTCCTGTATGTCAAAAAACCGTTCATTCCGCACGCAGGTTTATGAATCGGGAGCAAGCCCTTGGCAAAACCTCAGGTTTTACTCCATTGATGACCCCTTCGGTAGAATTTCCTATCCTCTACACAAACACATGTGGAGGAGTATCCTGATCTTGTTCTCGACCATATGTTCAATGAGTGTTCTAAGATAATACAGGTCGTTTTATGTCATACTATAAAAATTGTTTCACCGGAAGTCGTACTCCCTACAATGTCTTGTTTCACTGGAAGTCGTACTCCTAACAATGTCTTGTTTCACTGGAAGTCGAACTCCCTACAATGTCTTGCTTCACCGGAAGTCTTACTCCCTACAATGTCTTGTTACACAGGAAGTCGTTCTCCCTACAATGTCTTGTTTCACCGGAAGTCGTACTCCCTACAATGTCTTGTTTCACTGGAAGTCGTACTACCTACAATGTCCCGTTTCACCGGAAGTCGTACTCCCTACAATGTCTTGTTTCACTGGAAGCCGTACTCCCTACAATGTCCCGTTTCACTGGAAGTCGTACTCCTAACAATGTCTTGTTTCACCGGTCGCGTGAGGAAGTATATAACATTTTCTCGTTTACGAAATTCTCTTCTTCTCATCGTTTAATTGGTATAAAATGGTTATTTTTAAATTCTCAGAACTCGCCTCTCGGATATTACAAAACCTGATCGGAATTATTAACTTGAGATTGGGATTATAATCTACACTCATGAGTTAGAAAGGCTAACCTGAAGTGGCTGAGGGGAGGAGCCTTAAGTGGTTACAGAGTACACAACTATCAAAAAACTTCTTCTTTATAACTAACTGACGGATTTTGACAAACAATTCATAAAGGATTTTTAGATGACGAGAATAAGAATTGTATTCATTTCAGATTTAGATTTGGCCATTGGGCCTCTTGTTTAATGTAAAACCTTCACAACACACAATAATAACGTTGACACTTTACTTGCGTCCCGTGACACACAAATAATGATCTTATTATTTAGCAAGAATGTATTGTTTCTGTTAACTAGTACATTTAGCTATTATTATAGTTCAGCTTTGACACAATGACACAATAAAAAGACTTATTTTGGACGCGAATTTTCCCATAAATTCTATTCGGGGTTCTTTCAAACTATACGTTTGTTTAAAAATGGGAAAAACACAATTTATAATGACGAAAACATCACATTTCTTTTTCATTGTCTCTACGTTGAACGATTTTAATCAATAAGTTTTATCTTTCATTTATAACGCTACACGTTGCCGACGTTCTGACAATTCTATCCCAAAAATCAAACTGTGACGGAAGTTTACAACACAGAATAGAACGATTAATGACTCTAGTCTAACTCTGGTTTGCCGAAAAACTGTACCGTGACCAGGAACCAGTAATCCTTTGTTGGACACTTCGGTACATCAACGACACAATAACACTATCCGACAGTTCGGTACATCACCGACACAATAACACTATCAGACAGTTCGGAACATCACCGACACAATAACACTATCAGACAGTTCGGTACATCCCCGACACAATAACACTATCAGACACTTCGGTACATCCCCGACACAATAACACTATCAGACACTTCGGTACATAACCGACACAATAACACTATCAGACACTCCGGTACATCACCGACACAATAACACTATCTGACACTTCGGCACATCACCGACACAATAACGCTGTCTGAAACTTCGGTACATCACCGACACAATAGCACTGTCAGACAGTTCGGTACATCAACGACACAATAACACTATCAGACAGTTCGGTACATCACCGACACAATAACACTGTCAGGCAGTTCGGTACATCACCGACACAATAACACTGTCAGGCAGTTCGGTACATCACCGACACAATAACACTGTCTGACACTTCGGCACATCACCGACACAATAACACTGTCTGAAACTTCGGTACATCACCGACACAATAACACTGTCAGACAGTTCGGTACATCAACGACACAATAACACTATCAGACACTTCTGTACATCACCGACACAATAACACTGTCAGACACTTTGGTACATCAACGACACAATAACACTATCAGACACTTCGGTACATCAACGACACAATGTCACTGTCAGACAGTTCGGTACATCAACAACACAATAACACTATCAGACAGTTCGGCACATCACCGACACAATAACACTGTCTGACAATTCGGTAAATCACCGACACAATAACACTATCAGACACTTCGGTACATCACCGACACAAAAACACTGTCTTACACGTCGGTATCACCGACACAATAACACTGTTTGACAGGTCGGTACATCAACGACACAATAACACGGTCAGACACTTCGGTACATCACCGACAAAATAACACTGTCAGACACTTCGGCACATCACCGACACAATAACACTACCAGACAGTTCGGTACATCACCGACACAATAACATTGTCTGGCAGTTCGGTACATCACCGACACAATAACGCTATCAGACAGTTCGGTACATCACCGACACAATAACACTATCAGACAGTTCGGTACATCACCGACACAATAACATTGTCTGACAGTTCGGTACATCACCGACACAATAACACTGTTTGACAGTTCGGTACATCAACGACACAATAACACTATCAGACAGTACGGTACATCACCGAAACAATAACACTGTCTGACACTTCGGTACATCAACGAAACAATAACACTATCAGACAGTTCGGTACATCACCGACAAAATAACACTGTCAGACACTTCGGTACATCACCGACACAATAACACTATCAGACAGTTCGGTACATCACCGACACAATAACACTGTCTGACACTTCGGTACATCACCGACACAATAACACTTTCAGACAGTTCGGTACATCAACGATACAATAACACTATCAGACAGTTCGGTACATCACCGACACAATAACTCTGTCTGACACTTCGGTACATCACCGCCACAATAACACTGTCAGACACTTCGCTACATCACCGACACAATAACACTGTCGGACACTTCGGTACATCACCGACACAATAACACTCTCAGACACTTCGGTACATCACCAACACAATAACACTATCAGACAGTTCGGTACATCCCCGACACAATAACACTGTCTGACACTTCGGTGCATCACCGACACAATAACACTTTCAGTCACTTCGGTACATCACCAACACAATAACACTATCAGACAGTTCGGTACATCCCCGACACAATAACACTGTCTGACACTTCGGTGCATCACCGACACAATAACACTTTCAGACACTTCGGTACATTACCGACACAATAACACTTTCAGACACTTCGGTACATTACCGACACAATAACACTGTCAGACAGTTCGGTACATCAGACACAATAACACTTTCAGACAGTTCGGTACATCACCGACACAATAACTCTGTCTGACACTTCGGTACATCACCGACACAATCACACTGTCTGACACTTCGGTACATCACCGACGCAATAACACTTTCAGACACTTCGGTACATCACCAACACAATAACACTATCAGACAGTTCGGTACATAACCGACACAATAACATTGTCTGACACTTCGGAACATCAACGACACAATAACACTTTCAGACACTTCGGTACATTACCGACACAATAACACTGTCAGACAGTTCGGTACATCAGACACAATAACACTTTCAGACAGTTCGGTACATCACCGACACAATAACTCTGTCTGACACTTCGGTACATCACCGCCACAATAACACTGTCAGACACTTCGCTACATCACCGACACAATAACACTGTCGGACACTTCGGTACATCACCGACACAATAACATTATCTGACACTTCGGTACATCACCGACACAATAGCACTTTCAGACACTTCGGTACATCACCAACACAATAACACTATCAGACAGTTCGGTACATCCCCGACACAATAACACTGTCTGACACTTCGGTGCATCACCGACACAATAACACTTTCAGTCACTTCGGTACATCACCAACACAATAACACTATCAGACAGTTCGGTACATCCCCGACACAATAACACTGTCTGACACTTCGGTAAATCACCGACACAATAACACTTTCAGACACTTCGGTACATTACCGACACAATAACACTTTCAGACACTTCGGTACATTACCGACACAATAACACTGTCTGACACTTCGGCACATCACCGACACAATAACACTGTCTTAAACTTCGGTACATCACCGACACAATAACACTGTGAGACAGTTCGGTACATCATCGACACAATAACACTGTCTGACACTTCGGTAAATCACCGACACAATAACACTTTCAGACACTTCGGTACATTACCGACACAATAACACTTTCAGACACTTCGGTACATCTCCGACACAAAAACACTTTCAGACACTTCGGTACATCACCGACACAATAACACTGTCAGACAGTTCGGTACATCATCGACACAATAACACTGTCTTACACGAAGGTACATCACCGACACAATAACACTGTCAGACACTTCGCTACATCACCGACACAATAACACTGTCAGACACTTCGGTACATCACCGACACAATAACACTTTCAGACACTTCGGTACATCACCGACACAAAAACACTGTCTTACACGTCGGTACATCACCGACACAATAACACTGTTTGACACTTCGGTACATCACCGACACAGTAACACTTTCAGACACTTCGGTACATCGCGGACACAATAACACTGTCTGACACTTCGGAACATCACCGACACAATAACACT
Organism: Mizuhopecten yessoensis; assembly: GCF_002113885.1. Classification (NCBI taxonomy): domain Eukaryota; kingdom Metazoa; phylum Mollusca; class Bivalvia; order Pectinida; family Pectinidae; genus Mizuhopecten; species Mizuhopecten yessoensis. Next base: position 1,361,119 of record NW_018405252.1, read on the forward strand.
GTCTTACACGTCGGTACAGCACCGACACAATATCACTGTTTGAGACTTCGGTACATCACCGACACAATACAGTTCGGTACATCACCGACACAATACCACTGTCTGGCACTTCGGTACATCTCCGACACAAAAACACTTTCAGACACTTCGGTACATCTCCGACACAAAAACACTTTCAGACACTTCGGTACATCTCCGACACAAAAACACTTTCAGACACTTCGGTACATCACCGGCACAAAAACACTGTCTTACACGTCGGTACATCCCCGACACAATAACACTTTCAGACAGTTCAGTACATCACCGACACAATAACACTGGCAGACACTTCGGTACATTACCGACACAATAACACTGTCTGATACTTCGGTACATCACCGACACAACAACAATGTCAGACACCACATATTAAGAAATAGTTTATATGGATACAACAACTGTCATTTCCAGGAATGATGTGTTCCATTGTAGTTTTACTTTATTACACATAGTGTTTGGCTAGTTTGAACTGATATTTATATTTGAGTGTGTGGTCACGTTGTTCAGACAGTTCAGTACATCACCGACACAATAACACGGTCAGACAGTTCGGTACATCACCGACACAACAACACTGTCTGGCACTTCGGTACATCCCCGACACAAAAACACTTTCAGACACTTCGGTACATCTCCGACACAAAAACACTTTCAGACACTTCGGTACATCGCGGACACAATAACACTGTCTGACACTTCGGTACACCCCCGACACAATACCACTGTCTGACAGTGTTATTGTGTCGGGGATGTACCGAACTGTCTGACAGTGTTATTGTGTGGGTGATGTACCGAACTGTCTGAAAGTGTTATTGTGTCGGTACATCCCCGACACAATAACACTGTTGACACATCGGTACATCGCCGACACAATAACACTGTCAGACAGTTCGGGACATCACCGACACAATAACACTTTCAGTCAGTTCGGTACATCACCGACACAATGTCGGTACATCACCGACACAATAACATTCTCAGACATTTCGGTACATCACCGACACAATAACAATATATGACACTTCGGTACATCACCGACACAGTAACACTTTCAGACACTTCGGTACATCACCGACACAATAAAACTGTCAGACAGTGTTATTGTGTCGGTGGTGTACCGAACTGTCTGACAGTGTTATTGTGCCGGTGATGTACCGAACTGTCTGACAGTGTTATTGGGTCGGTGATGTACCGACGTGTAAGACAGGGTTTTTGTGTCGGTGATGTACCGAACTGTATTGTGTCGGTGATGTACCGAAGTCTCAAACAGTGATATTGTGTCGGTGCTGTACCGACGTGTAAGACAGTGTTATTGTGTCGATGATGCACCGAACTGTCTGACAGTGTTATTGTGTCGGGGATGTACCGATGTGTCAACAGGGTTATTGTGTCGGTGATGTACCGAACAGTCTGACAGTGTTATTGTGTCGGTGGTGTACCGAACTGTCTGACAGTGTTATTGTGCCGGTGATGTACCGAACTGTCTGACAGGGTTATTGTGTCGGTGATGTACCGAAGTCTCAAACAGTGATATTGTGTCGGTGCTGTACCGACGTGTAAGACAGTGTTATTGTGTCGATGATGCACCGAACTGTCTGACAGTGTTATTGTGTGGGTGATGTACCGAACTGTCTGAAAGTGTTATTGTGTCGGTACATCCCCGACACAATAACACTGTTGACACATCGGTACATCGCCGACACAATAACACTGTCAGACAGTTCGGAACATCACCGACACAATAACACTGTCGGACACTTCGGTACATCACCGACACAATCACACTGTCTGACACTTCGGTACATCACTGACACAATAACACTGTCAGACACTTCGCTACATCACCGACACAATAACACTGTTGACACATCGGTACATCGCCGACACAATAACACTTTCAGACATTTCGGTACGTCACCGACACAATAACACTGTCTGACACTTCGGTACATCACCGACACAACAACACTGTCAGACACCACATATTAAGAAATAGTTTATATGGATACAACAACTGTCATTTCCAGGAATGATGTGTTCCATTGTAGTTTTACTTTATTACACATAGTGTTTGGTTAGTTTGAACTGATAAATATATTTGAGTGTGTGGTCACGTTGAGTACAAGGCGTTATAACATTTTTTGGCGATGGCATTTTGTTAATCGGTGATCTTTTATAAATTTATACGGAAATTCGTGTTTAAAGAGTGGAAATTGTGTAACTGTGAGAGTTTAAACACTTGTTGTGTAGCCTCTTGGATAGTTGAGCTTGTACATTGTATTCAATTCGAGTGAGGCAAGATGACCGGCAGAGAGCGTACTTGTTGTCAGAATGCGGGATAGTTGTGTAGATGTCGGTAGATGTTTTTGTAACTAGGTGTTGTAGAATCACATGGGCGGATCTGTCTCATCAGTTTCCTTCTATCTTATCTATATGAAATTGATAAGAGCACAGTGTTCTGTAGTAAAACATGGCACATATATATCAGTAAGTATGTTAATTGTATTATGTACAGGTAAATAAGGTTTACCTACCTGTCCATATGATAACAGTTTCCCTATTTATACAAGTAACTAGAGTAAAGTATCTGTGTAGGTACCTTTTTGTACGATAAACATGCTAACCCTATCTATATACCATTTCAAATGATAGTAAATTCAATGTTATGCGCTCAAATGTATAATGTCATCCAGTTTCGTTATTCTGTTTTCACGCGTACATTTAACATTTGAATAAAATTTGAATAAAAGCCCATCGTTTGCTTATATGTACATGTACATGAAGAGGCAGAGCAGCAACTAATAAGTCAAGAACTCTTTGGAAACTCACAACAAAACCTAATCTGGAAGAGATGACAAAAGTTAGAAATCATCTCGTTATGATAGCTAATGGGCTTATTTCACACCTTAATGGGCCTTTAGAGACATCTTTTCACCAAGATTCTGAGCCAAAGAAATCGTCACCGCCTTCCCAACTCACCATAACGACAAATACACACTTATATCATTTGCACGACCCATATATTAATGGATCTCAATGCAAAAGCCTGCAAAACCTTAACAGATTGGGAGTTATCTCCCTTCGTCAGTGGTATTATATTTACGGTGCCTATTTTGATATTTACTGCCTTTACTAGTGATCAACAAACAGATATCAGAAGATTTCCTTTTACATAGCGTCACAAGGGGAGATAATACACATGGGGAGGTTTCTGTTAGTACACAGGGAATAATTCATTAGTTCCCTCCCACAATATAAAATAAATGTTAAAATGACAGTGATGTACTCATCAATGTATAGCACGTGTATTTGGGCTCTCCTGTTTATATATCTCATACATAAATTCATGATAAAAGTAGAACACTAAACACTCTCTGTAAAAGTACATCTACACACGATCCTCAACACCAAACACGTCACCATTTTACTGTGTATACCAACACCGTTTAAAGCTATGTGAAAGCTCATCCTAGGTTTCCATTGGAAACTTCCGCAGTTAGGACCAGCCACGTGATTATCGCATGACTTGATAATAAGTAGACCTCTCTCTCTCTGTAATTGTTCCGTTAATAAAATTTAACATAAATTTGACGTTCAACAAGATGACTGGACAGTACATGACTGGACAGTACATGTCGTTCGGATACATGTTGCGCTGGTCAAGAAACAACACAGAAAGCCGAGGGTGTGAACGTTAAATATGCATGATTGCTTAGGTATCCAGATGAGTGATACAGGCCATCTGGGCCTCTTAATTAATTTTGAGATATTTTGCCAATATTTAGAGGGGGTACATTCCTCTGCTATTATAACATCCAACCACACCGTTCCCTTTCACTCAGTAGAGAAAGCATTACCAGAATCTGGACACGTAGACTTTCACGTAATATAAAGCATTCCATTATATTGGAATCAATGTCTGAATACAAATAAGAAGTGGGGATTATTTAGGAAACAGAACTAATGAAACTATTTCGGGGCTTTGTCAAAAATGTCGACAAAACAAGTAGATCGTTTATATTTGACAATGGTTCATGAGGATGTGAACTGCGATACTATGTCGCATGTAGCGATGTAATTACGCTACGTCACGTCTGACTGCCAGCTCGACATCTGATCGTCGATATATAACAGAACAACCATTTTCACAAAATAGCTCTCCTTTAATCTTAATAAATATTCATGAAGAGCCAAAGATCAATTTGATTTCCTGCGGGTTTCGTTGATGCTGACTTCCGCTTTGGGTTACAATGACATTATACAGATCGTGACCTGACCTCGTCACGTGACCTTCGGCTGTCGTCACACGGGAGACTATGATATCTCCGCCCTTGTCTACGTCACTTCTCGTTAAACAGGACAATGACACCTCTTTATCTGAACATTTTGTATCGTGCGATAAAAAAACCCAACAGTTTACGTGAATTATTAGCGAGAGAACAACTGGGAACTTCCGGTGTTCCTCACTCAAATTAAGTCAAGCATGTTTATTGGAGCAGAAGGAACGAACATACTAATATCGCTTAGTTTAATATCGGAATCGGGGTGATTAGCATTTATGTTGGATAACAAAATGCCAAACGGGGTTTAAACGAACATCTACAAAATATAGCAAAGTTAAACGAATAGTTCCAGAATGTTTTACAGAATACCACAGGAACCAAGAACAACTTTCATCAGCCAATATCTGTGGTTGTCAATAATTCAACGAACTTTAAAAAGTCTTAGCGTTAAATCCTAAACGATGCACGGATCAAACGAATAAATGCATCAACAGCATGCTATCGCTTAAAAATGGCGTTTTGATAGGTATCGGAATAAAATAAACCCAACCAGCGAGACTTTCTGTGTGTGAGGTCACGAGAAGAGGCAACACAAGTAGTTCTATCATACCGATCACCGGCTAATTAATGGTAGGCACACATACTTACTACTTCAACACTATACACACTTACATCAGCAGTTTGTAAATTATTCCAAATTAAAAATTAAAACTGTTTACGGCTGACGATGTGTATCCGGGTGCGTTATGTATACAACCCGAACGATTCAAAAGTGATCAACGACGATTACTAAACGATCGGCCAGACATTACTGAACTGCGGTTTGTTATCGGACAGTTAGAAAATCAACAGCCTTCCCTCACGTAGATCAGGGATTTACATAATAAAACATTATTTTGATTGTAAACTGACTTCAATTCCCAGGAACTGACACAGTTATCAATTCCCAAGCATGGCATCACAATAAGACAGCGAAATACTTGAACGAATACGAGTAAGCTCACAGACGTAACGAATACCGAGAGTAACTTCCCTTTATATGACTTAAGGGTTCGCTGTTTCGATTTGAAATTCAAACATGTAAGTGATATTGAGATTGTAGACTTTCTATTACAGTTACTCGCCTGAACATCCACGTTGCCTCACACTCAAACACTCGTCCGAAGATGCATACTCCTTGTCTAAGTCTCAAACACTCGCCCCACGAAATGTGCTGTATTTCAAATAATCACCAAAATACACATATCTTAGTTCTTACCATTCAGTCAGCGTTCTCGTTTTACTCTAAAATAAACACTCGTGAAAAAAATAAACACTCGTGAAAAACACACACGTTATGTAATTTTAAATCATTGCAAAAAGTCACAAGTTGTCTACCTTAAAAACATTTGCCGAAAAACAAAAAACTTTTCTCACTCTCAAGTCCAAATAATGCGACGTTTGGCGCATGTTGTATAATTCCATTTTATTTTCATTTGGATTTGTACGGTAGTAATTTGGAACGTATTTTCTCTGTAAATTTTTCACTTCCACATTACTACAAGTAAAAAGATAATGAAATTCATTTCCAATATTTTCAAGGCAAAGGTTACATATCCTATCTACTTTTAGAATATTTTGCCCCCTCCCAGTTTCAATGGGAAATTTCAAATTACACGTACGTAGTTTGGTAATAGATAGTCTATTCTTTTCTGACAATTTTATCAAATATTTTTCAAAACCGAATTCACACTTGAACATTGAGTAGAATTCTCCACTCGACGAATTATGAACTTCGGAAAACCAATTTTGTATAAATTGATCTCGAAGTCTTTGTTTAAGGTGATTGTTAAAGAACATATTATTCATACATATCTTATTTTCAAAAATGTATGAAAAATCAGATTCATCAAAAAACTTTTAACTTTATTAATCCATTTAAAAGAATCTGATTCATTGTCGTGTAAATTAGGTGCCAATCTCAACAATATACTGCTGAGTTTACTTTCATTACGCGTATCGATTAAATTATTCCAGAAACGTGCCATTCTAAGTTTAATATTTATTTCTATTGGGAACCGACCGATTTCTCCATATACCATAAAAGTAGGAGTGCTAGATCTGATTTTCAAAATTCTCTTATAGAATTTCAGGTGCGTCTGCTCTAGCGTTTTCAAATTTTCAAAGCCCCACACTCCTGAGCCGTATAGTAATATTTGCTCTACAACAGAATCAAAAAGCTGAATTTGTATGTCCATCGGGATCGCATGATTCCATTTTTTTTTGTAAAGTGCAAATGAAGATTTTTGAGCTTTAGCGAAATTTCCATTATAGTTAAATATTATACCTAAGTACAGTCTGTATGTGAAACAATCAACAATCTCAAGTATTACGTCTCCGAGAAAGAAGACATGATTTTGGTTACTTTTCCTATTGCAGAATATCATAATTTTAGTTTTATCAGTATTTACTTTCAAATTCCATATATCGCAATATTCTTGAAAAATATTCAATGCATTTTGTCATCCTTCTGGAGTTTCCGAAAAAAGATGCGTATCGTCTGCATACAATGTATAACAAGACAAAAATTTCAATTAAAATATGCAGTTCATCAGATATTTTTTCTTTCCCCATTTCTAGCGGAACGCATTCAAGGGACTTAAAAAGCGTTTCTAAATCGTTACGGAACAAAGAGAAAAGGGACGGAGAAAGATTTCCCCCCTGCCTTACTCCAATAAGGCACGGGAAAAAATCTGATGTATTTTCATTTTATTGTACACATGATTTAATATTACTATACATGTTTTTAACAATCTGAAATCATTTTCCTTTGATACGACTATTTTGCAATTTTTGCCACAACACAGCTCTCCACACGGTGTCAAACGCTTTGCGAAAATTGATAAAAGTACGATAAAGTTTTTTTACCACTATTTAGATAGAGTGAAATTAATATATGTAAAATAAAAACATTATCAGCAGTCGAGTGTCACTTTCGGAACCCCGCTTGATTCCTAGATATTAAGTTCTTCTGTTTTTCAAAGTGGTTCAAGCGATTGTTTATAATAGATGTAAATAACTTACCCAAACAACTTAAGAGCGTGATGGCCCTATAATTGTCAGGATCTTCTGGATTCCCTTTATTTTTGTACATCGGTTTAATTATACCAATAGTCCAGTTTTCTGGTATAATACCAGTATCTAATATAACATTAAACAAGGTACAATAAGTAGTTATCATTATCATACATCGACGGAAACATTTCTAATGCTGCAGTCGCCTTTTTTATTCAATAATTGTTTTTATTGAAATAATTTTGGCGTGCTATCCGTGACCTTGTCAAAGGAGGACCCCACGCCAAATATCATGGCGGGAAGTACCGACAGGAAGTTCAGGAAGCTGATTGTCGCGTTGTATTCATCAAACGTATATCCCTACAGACTGCTCATAGACACGCCGCTGTCATCACAGGCGCTTTGACCATAATATATGTTACCATTGTTGGTGATCAGCTGATCACTTAAGTCAGGAATCAGTCATCAAAACGCTTGCGTGAACGATCTTTTATCCCGAGAACACTCGGGGGGATAAAAAGGACGCTGGACAGGGAGCAAACGTTCTCGCTGCCTTTAGAGTTTAGCGTGACATGAATCGTTCTTAAAAATATATCGATCATAATCTACGTTATCATTGCTGGTAACGAGTTGCGATCTTCCAGATGTTTTTTTAATCTTCGTTTTTTCCCCAATTCCAATATTGGGTTGATTTGCTGTATGCCACCAGCCTCTCTTTGGCCGGCACGCGCGGAGAGAGAAATGGATATGAACAGATTACTTGCCAAGTGAGATAGATTTGGTACAGTGTAGTGGACATGTAATGGTAATCGCACACAAATCCATGAAATTTCATTTTGGTATGACGGCGGCCAAATTGTTCATGCTGCTAAACTTGGTCAACATTTTAACGGTGCCGTTTCTTTTAGAAGAGTGCGTTGTCTCAGCATATCTTTGATAATCTTATCTCGTCAAGTCCACGTATACATACCAGCATCATTTCAGAGCACACTACTCATATATCTACTACATGTATTTGTGACACACTTCTAATTAGCCGCAATTAACAGCAATTCATGACGTCTACATAAGAAATTCATCAAAACCAAAACAATTTGCATTACATTTGTATTTTCAACGAAGCTCCCTATCCTAGACAGGAAGGCAGAAATCATTACTTGGACGCGTTTGTCACGATGCTCCCTATCCTAGACAGGAAGGCAGAAAGCGTTACTTGGACGCGTTTGTTACGAAGCTCCCTATCCTAGACAGGAAGGCAGTAAGCGTTACTTGGACGCGTTTGTCACAAAGCTCCCTATCCTAGACAGGAAGGCAGAAAGAGTTACTTAGACGCGTTTGTCACGAAGCTCCCTATCATAGACAGGAAGACAGAAAGCGTTACTTGGACGCGTTTGTCACAAAGTCCCCTATCATAGACAGGAAGGCAGAAAGCGTTACTTGGACGCGTTTGTTACGAAGCTCCCTATCCTAGACAGGAAGGCAGTAAGCGTTACTTGGACGCGTTTGTCACAAAGCTCCCTATCATAGACAGGAAGGCAGAAAGCGTTACTTGGACGCGTTTGACACAAAGCTCCCTCTCCTAGACAGGAAGGCAGAAAGCGTTACTTGGACGCGTTTGACACAAAGCTCCCTCTCCTAGACAGGAAGGCAGAAAGCGTTACTTGGACGCGTTTGACACAAAGCTCCCTCTCCTAGACAGGAAGGCAGAAAGCGTTACTTGGACGCGTTTGTCACAAAGATCCCTATCCTAGACAGGAAGGCAGAAAGCGTTACTTAGACGCGTTTGTCACGAAGCTCCCTATCGTAGACAGGAAGGCAGAAAGCGTTACTTGGACGCGTTTGTCACGAAGCTCGCTATCCTAGACAGGAAGGCAGAAAGCGTTACATGGACGCGTTTGTCACGAAGCTCCCTATCCTAGACAGGAAGGCAGAAAGAGTTACTTAGACGCGTTTGTCACGAAGCTCCCTATCTTAGACAGGAAGGCAGACAGCGTTTCTTAGACGCGTTTGTCACGAAGCTCCCTATCATAGACAGGAAGACAGAAAGCGTTACTTGTACGCGTTTGTCACAAAGCTCCCTATCCTAGACAGGAAGGCAGAAATCGTTACTTGGACCCGTTTGTCACGAAGCTCCCTATCCTAGACAGGAAGGCAGTAAGCGTTACTTGGACGCGTTTGTCACAAAGCTCCCTATCCTAGACAGGAAGGCAGAAAGCTTTACTTGGACGCGTTTGTCACGAAGCTCCCTATAATAGACAGGAAGGCAGAAAGCGTTACTTGGACGCGTTTGTTACGAAGCTCCCTATCCTAGACAGGAAGGCAGTAAGCGTTACTTGGACGCGTTTGTCACAAAGCTCCCTATCATAGACAGGAAGGCAGAAAGCGTTACTTGGACGCGTTTGACACAAAGCTCCCTCTCCTAGACAGGAAGGCAGAAAGCGTTACTTGGACGCGTTTGTCACGAAGCTCCCTATCCTAGACAGGAAGGCAGAAAGCGTTACTTTGACGCGTTTGTCACGAAGCTCCCTATCTTAGACAGGAAGGCAGAAAGCGTTTCTTAGACGCGTTTGTCACGAAGCTCCCTATCCTAGACAGGAAGGCAGAAAGAGTTACTTAGACGCGTTTGTCACGAAGCTCCCTATCATAGACAGGAAGGCAGAAAGCGTTACTTTGACGCGTTTGTCACGAAGCTCCCTATCTTAGACAGGAAGGCAGACAGCGTTTCTTAGACGCGTTTGTCACGAAGCTCCCTATCTTAGACAGGAAGGCAGACAGCGTTTCTTAGACGCGTTTGTCACGAAGCTCCCTATCCTAGACAGGAAGGCAGTAAGCGTTACTTGGACGCGTTTGTCACAAAGCTCCCTATCATAGACAGGAAGGCAGAAAGCGTTTCTTAGACGCGTTTGTCACGAAGCTCCCTATCTTAGACAGGAAGGCAGACAGCGTTTCTTAGACGCGTTTGTCACGAAGCTCCCTATCTTAGACAGGAAGGCAGAAAGCGTTTCTTAGACGCGTTTGTCACGAAGCTCCCTATCCTAGACAGGAAGGCAGTAAGCGTTACTTGGACGCGTTTGTCACAAAGCTCCCTATCATAGACAGGAAGGCAGAAAGCGTTACTTGGACGCGTTTATCACGAAGCTCCCTATCATAGACAGGAAGGCAGAAAGCGTTACTTGGACGCGTTTATCACGAAGCTCCCTATCATAGACAGGAAGGCAGAAAGCGTTTCTTAGACGCGTTTGTCACGAAGCTCCCTATCCTAGACAGGAAGGCAGTAAGCGTTACTTGGACGCGTTTGTCACAAAGCTCCCTATCCTAGACAGGCAGGCAGAAAGCGTTACTTGGACGCGTTTGTCGGTTTTTCGGTTGATCTCTCGGATCATGCCGTCAAATGCTTTTAGTTTAATATGTATATATTGTGTACGTACGTGACAACAACAACACGTGTTGCCTATCATAGACAGGAAGACAGAAAGCGTTACTTGGACGCGTTTGTCACAAAGTTCCCTATCATAGACAGGAAGGCAGAAAGCGTTACTTGGACGCGTTTGACACAAAGCTCCCTCTCCTAGACAGGAAGGCAGAAAGCGTTACTTGGACGTGTTTGTCGGTTTTTCGGTTGATCTCTCGGATCATGCCGTCAAATGCTTTTAGTTTAATATGTATATATTGTGTACGTACGTGACAACAACAACACGTGTTGCCTATCATAGACAGGAAGACAGAAAGCGTTACTTGGACGCGTTTGTCACAAAGCTCCCTATCCTAGACAGGAAGGCAGAAAGCGTTACTTGGACGCGTTTGTCGGTTTTTCGGTTGATCTCTCGGATCATGCCGTCAAATGCTTTTAGTTTAATATGTATATATTGTGTACGTACGTGACAACAACAACACGTGTTGAAAAAAAAACGTCGTAGCACAGGGCTTGGTACAAACACAAGTCTAGCGGGTAATGATTTCTACCCAAATGAAATAATTCAAAACATTGAGATAAGCATAATGTCTGCACTTCGTGCACCCAACGACATCTATCACCGCCTCTGTATCCTGAGTAGACGGACGTGTAACTTCTGTCGTGTCAGCGCCCTCTAATGACAGTTTTTCTACTCGACTGACTGGAAATCGTGATCTCTTTAAAGTGGTTTCCAATATTGAAATAATGGAGCAAACGCGAACATGGATCCACCATTCCGTGGTCGGCGCGTTCGATACGGTTTGCTGCCATGGAGGTGCAGGATAATAGGCTGTTTAATGTATATCCGCATACAAGTTTTTTGAATACATTAAGAAATATTTACATTGCTTTCATTTACAGCACGACTTAATGACTTTGCTCTTCCTTATAATTGGCGCATTTTAGTTGTATTTTTTCCATATTTTATTTATGTTTGTCTCCATGAGGAAAAATACAATTCGTTCAATTATGTGCATAAACATGAACGTGTATTCAGATTAGAGAAATCCACCGATTTTCACGAGAAATCTCCCTTGTCGTGCAGATTATCAAAACGATTGAAAAATATTAAAAACCATATACACGCTATGTCTTCGTAATATATTGTAAACACTTCGGTACGGGAAGGTGTCCATAGAGCTCATGGGTATAGTGATAGTGATGACCAGTGTCGAACCGTGTCCATAGAGCTGATGGGTATAGTGATGGTGATGAACCGTGTCGAACCGTGTCCATAGAGCTGATGGGTAAAGTGATGGTGATGAACAGTGTCGGACCGTGTCCATAGAGCTCATGGGTACAGTGATAGTGATGAACAGTGTCGAACCGTGTCCATAGAGCTGATGGGTATAGTGATAGTGATGAACAGTGTCGGACCATGTCCATAGAGCTGATGGGTATAGTGATGGTGATGACCAGTGTCGGACCGTGTCCATAGAGCTGATGGGTATAGTGATGGTGATGACCAGTGTCGGACCGTGTCCATATAGCTGATGGGTATAGTGATAGTGATGAACAGTGTCGAACCGTGTCCTTAGAGCTGATGGGTATAATGATAGTGATGAGCAGTGTCGGACCGTGTCCATAGAGGTGATGGGTATAGTGATGGTGATGAACAGTGTCGAACCGTGTCCTTAGAGCTGATGGGTATAGTGACAGTGTCTCCACAGACATCATGATAAACACTACCGATCTGTCTCCATAGACACCATAATAAACACTCCCGATCTGTCTCCATAGACGATGATAAACACTACCGATCTGTCTCCACAGACACCATAATAAACACTACCGATCTGTCTCAACAGACACCATAATAAACACTTCCGATCTGTCTCCACAGACACCATAATAAACACTACCGATCTGCCTCCACAGACATCAGGATAAGCACTACCGATCTGTCTCCATAGACACCATAATAAACTCTACCGATCTGTCTCCATAGACACCATAATAAACACTACCGATCTGTCTCCACAGACACCATAATAAACACTACCGATCTGTCTCCACAGACATCAGGATAAACACTACCGATCTGTCTCCATAGACACCATAATAAACACTACCGATCTGTCTCCATAGAAATCATGATAAACACTACCGATATGTCTCCATAGACATCATGATAAACACTACTGATCTGTCTCCACAGACATCATGATAAACACTACTGGTCAGTCTCCACAGACATCATGATAAACACTACCGATCTGTCTCCATAGACGATGATAAACACTACCGATCTGTCGCCATAGACACCATGATATACACTTCCGATCTGTCTCCATAGACACTATGATAAACACTACCGATCCGTCTCCATAGACATCATGATAAACACTACCGATCTGTCTCCATAGACATCATGATAAACATCATGCTGTCATGGTGATTCAAACATTGTATCTTTTCAAGATCTCATACATCCAGATTCTTTAAACCAGAGGCCCAGAAGGCCTGTATCGCTCACCTGTTCCTTTTGTTACATAGAACTGACATATAGGTAACTTCAGACCAAATTTATAGTTAAAAAATAAGACAATTTAACATCTCTTAAACGGTTCTTAAGATATTGCTGTTTTAAATTTTAAATTCGAATTTTAAAGCTGTTAACCCATGCTGACCTTTGACTCAAGCTAGCACAGTTGCCATTTGACCTCATTACTGTAATAAAGAAAACGATTTACAGCTGGTCTACACAACATACTCAGGTATCACGACTATATACCAAATGGTTCTCAAGATATTGTTGTTTGAAGGTCTTAACATATTTGACCCCTGATACATTGAAAGTAGGTCAAGGTCATTTTAATGAAGAGCATTCCATCCCAAGTACCCATTGGCCAAATATCATGACACTGGCCCTATGGAACTTGAGAAGAAGTTTATTGAAGGTTTGAACCCATGTTGAACTTTGACCCCACTAGCATTTAAAGTTGACCTTTGACCTCATTATTGTAATTAAGAAAAATATTTCCACTGCTGGTCTTCATAACATACCCAAGTATAATAACTTGTCCAAATGGTTCTTAGGATATTGTTGTTTAAAGTTTTTAACATATTTGACCCCTGTGACCTTGAAAGTAGGTCAAGCTCATTTTCATTATCAAACTTTGTTGTTCGCCATCATAGGATGGTACTGGCCAAATAGCATGACCCTAGGCCTTTTAGATCTTCAGGAAAAGTCGGTTGAAGGTTTAGACCTATTTGACCCCTGTGATATTGAAAGTAGGTCAAAGTCAATTTCATTCGCAAACTTTGTCAGGCTCTTACAAATGAAGCTTTCAGCTAAATATCATGACTTTAGGCCTGTACTTTATTCAGAAGAAGTCGTTTGATGTGTTTGACAAATTTGACCCATATTACTTTGAAAGTAGGTCAAATCCTTTATCATTCTTAAACTTTGTAGGGCTCTTTCCCAGGAAGCTACCAGCCAAATTTGAAGATTCTATACCTTTCAGTTCTTCTTCAGAAGTCGTCTGAAGCGTTAGACATATCCGACTCCTGTTACCTTGAAAGTAGGTCAACGTCATTTTCGTTTGCAAACCTTGTTGGACTCTTTCACAGAAAGCTACCAGTCAAATTTGAAGATTCTATACCTTTTAGTTCTTCAGAAGAAGTCGTTTTAATTATTTAATACTTTTGACCTCTGTGACCTTAAAAGTTTGTCAAGGTCATTTTCGTTCTCAAAGCTATCATCCAAATATCATGACTCTAGGCCTGTCCATTCTTCAGAAGAAGTCGTTAAACGGAAAAGTAGACGGACGACAGACGGACGGACGACGCGCCATGGCCTTCGGGCAGGTGAGCTAAAATTATAGTTAAAGGTCATTCATCCAAGCCTGTTACATTCCAAATATCATTACCCTAGGCCTCTTGGTTATTGAAATATTTTAAAGATATTCGACCCCTGTGATCTTGAATATAAGTCAAAGTAATTCATTTGAACAAATTTGGTAACCCTTCATCCCAGCATGTTCTGGACCTATTCAAAAGAAATTGTTTAAAGGTTGTACACATGTGACCTTGAATAAAAGTCAAGGGCATTTATTTGAACAAAATGTATTTAGCCCTTCATCCCAGCATGTTACTGACCAAATAGCATCAACCTAGGTCTCTTGGTTATTCAAAAGAAGTTGTTTAAAGGTTCAAAACATATTTTGGCTACTGAGAAGAAGTTTTTTAAGCTAAAAAGTTGACGCCGGACGGACGGACGCCGCACCACGGAATAAGCTCACTTATCCTTCGGGCAGGTGAGCTAAACCAAGATATCTCAAAGGAGTCACCAAAACTTTAGTTGAAGATTTAATATAAAGAAAAAACGTGAATGACGTCTACAGAGAAAAGGTCCATTTCAACTAAAGGGAAATAACTCTGATAAGTTAATGTCATCTTGAGGAAATAGCTGAGTAGCAACCAATAAATGTATGAACGTCATACACAACATATACTTCACATCTGGACTGTATAACACCGTATTCTTAAAATAGTCAACATTCACGTTTCAGTTATAATTTTCGTCTAATTTGCTTTAGTAACCGCATATATAACAAAATATAAAATGAAGTCCCAGTCACTCAAAGCAATGTGTCAGGTTGAAATCATGGATAAGTTAAGAATCTCTATCAGAATATTTCTATAGAATAGGAAAATATTGATCTAAAAAGAAGTAGGAAAATAGAAAGTCCTGAAAATCTGTCAGACTTGTGTTAATTCTCATCTAAACAATGCCTCATAGCACATACCAATACGTGCCTTATAAGACATAACATAAACGTTTTCGTGTATCATTTATAAATCAATTAATTTGTAAGATGTATGCACAAATTATATATTTAATGTCGTCACTTTCATTTATATTACACAACACATTTACATTATATAGGTATCACATGTGTATACAACATCATTCAACACATCTAACTACAGGGTATGTCTATCACAGCTGGCCAAGGAAGAAAGGGGAGGGGCAGATATATAGAGTCATTTACATCCCACATCTTGATAATAATAACATAAACAGCTATAATTTGTACAGTGCCAAGTATTAAATAACTTTTTATAATAATTAAAATGAGTAGAAAGGTACTTTATTACATTATAGTGTGTGAGATCGCTTAGCACTGCCATCTCTCAAAACATATTGTTAAAGTTTAAAACACTACAAATCCATTTCATCTACAAAACAAAAGATAAAAAAATAAATGTTATACACACTCCACATTAACCTCAGTAGCACGGGTGGACAAAACTATCTACAAAAATAGATTGACATGTAAGTCACTTGCGTTATATATCAACAAATCTCTTTACTTATCCATACTGTATCCATGATTATTTTTTCCATGTGATGCTACCTACACGCTAAAGTTTACATGTGATGCTACCTACGCGCTAAAGTTTACATGTGATGCTACCTACACGCTAAGTTTTTACATGTGATGCTACCTACACGCTAAAGTTTACATGTGATGCTACCTACACGTTAAAGTTTAGATGTGATGCTACCTACACGCTAAAGTTTACATGTGATGCTACCTACACGCTAAAGTTTACATGTGATGCTACCTAC